>NW_020527299.1:0-35045 GCF_003368295.1 Carassius auratus | reverse complement strand
TTTCTTTTAGGGTGGCATTTGCCACCTCCGCCCCTGTGTGTGTGTTTGTGTGTGTGTTGTGTTTGTAAGTGTGTTTGTGTGTGTGTAAGTGTGTGGTGTGTTTCTAAGTGTGTTTTTAAGTGTGCGTGTGTTTGTATGTGGGGGCATGTTTTTGTGTCATATCAGGACACAACTCTGTATAATGACATGGTATGACACAGGTATTACAAGGAGAGGGTGACTTATGAGGACATAACCCATGTCCCCATTTTTCAAAACACTTATAAATCATACAGAATGAGTTTTTTTGAGAAAGTAAAAATGCACAAAGTTCCTGTGAGGTTAGGGTTAGGTGTAGGGTTGGTGAAGGAGATAGAATATACAGTTTCTACAGAATAAAAACCATTACACCTATGGGATGAACACACTTTACACAAAAACAAACATGTGTGTGTGTGTGTGTTTGTAAGTGTGTATGTAATGTGTGTGCGTGTGTGTGTGTGTGTGTTTCTCTCTGTTCTAGTTAATTTTTATTTCAGTGTTGGACATACAATAATAACAAATCCTGCCATTGTTAATTTAGTAATTCAGTTTTTTGCTATTATAGTATTCGTTAATACATTTAATAACTTTTTTATTTTTACGTTTTCATTTTACTTGAAAGGTTGTCTGCAATCACTTTAGTACGTCCACTGTCTAGTGACAGTTCTTTGTCAGTTTTTCAGCTAATACTCTTCAGGTTTAGTTTTAGTTAACAGAAACAGCACTGATGCTCATTGAAACACTTACTGGAGCGTGTTTTACACCAAAATACTATTTCGGTCTTTCTACTTCAGAATTTCAACATTTAATCTAATGTACTACTTTTTTCTTTGTAGCTATTTGTGAAATTCCATGAGCTATTTCTGAGCGAGTTTTCTCTGATAGCAGCTCGTTTCAGTTTTATAGAATTAGTTCTGATCATCACGAGTCACATAAACACTCGCCAAAGATATGTTTTTCTTTCTGGATCATGTTTTCAGTCACTCACGTCTCATGTGATCGTGCTGCGAGCGCTCTGATTGGTGGAAAGCGTCGCTGCCGTCCATGTCACATGACCATTACATCACTGGATTGAGGTCAGGCCTGGATTAGACAGAAATAGAGATTAGGATCTGAGTGCTCCAAACACAGGAGAACGAGAGAGACGCCTTCACCAGTTTGGGTTCACATGCTCCTAACAGACATGAGAAGAGATCTTCAAGCTTCACCGACGCAAAACAGCCGAGATTATACTAATGTGTTCCAAACATTACATACATACAGTGTATAATCACAGTGAGTAACAGAAACATGACTCTTAATGAATGATGATGAGAAGATCCTCCAGAAGATTCAAAAGAAACGTGACGCCGCAGAAAAATTAACCTTGGTATTTACTCAGGGTAACCATTAGGTGTCCAGTGTTGAACACAATCTCTCGCTGCTCTAATAAATATTTTCTAGATGTTACTCAAAAGGAAGAAACTGAAGTTCTTCATGGAGAAGATGGATGGAGATCAAGTTACATCTGAAACTCTGACCAACACAAAACCTGCTCTGAGTCTGAACCTGGATTCTGAAACAAGACGCTGAGAAAGAAAAGACAAACCCAGAGTCACAGTAATCCCAGACTAATTCACTCTGAACATAGGAGCCTAAGAGGATTCAAATTTGCTAAATTAGGACCAGTAAAATAAACTACAGACAGATAGATAGATAGATAGATAGATAAGGATTAGATAGATAGATAGATAGATAGAGATCGAAGTGTGTAAATTACACTTGTCTTTCTATAAAATCTCATTTTCAGAGATAAAATCCAAATGTAAAGTTATCATGACCCTGATGGAAGATAGTTGATGGCTCTTAAAGGGACAGTTCACCCAAATATCATCATTCTATCATCATTTGTTGTCCTCATGTCGTTCAAACCTCTATGACTTTTTATTTCTTCTGTGAAAAGCAAAAGAAGAGATTTTGAAGAATGTTGGGAGTGAAACAGTTTTTGGTTCCCATTGACCTCCGTTCAGTTTTCTGTCCATAACTCAACGAGACTGAAAGTGTGAGTGTGTCTGATAATCACTTCAGATAGTGTGGTGTTTCACAGACGAGACGTGACGATGATGAGGAGGAGGAGGATGATGAAGGTCAAATTCAGGATAGTTTCTACAAAACCAGCTGCAGGTAAAAGACCAAGTATGAGTTTGTATCTGATTTTAAAGATAAATGAATGAGTGATGTGTGTCAGCAGAAGTGTGTGTCAAAGAACATTTATTAGTGCATAGTGTGTGTGTGTGTGTGTGTGCATTTGTGTTTGTTTCTATATGTGTGTGTGTGTGTGTGTGTGTGTGTATTTGTGTTTGTTTCTATATGTGTGTGTGTGTGCGCGCGCACTTATGTGTGTGTGTATTTGTGTTTGTTTCTATATGTGTGTGTGTGTGTGTGTGTGTGAGTGTTATAATCTGGGTGGATGGAGCATATGGGCGTGTGCAGTGCAGAAGGGCTCAGAGACTCTCAGGACTTAAAATATGATTCATTTCTTTCCCTCTAATCCACACAGACACATCAGAGCACAGTTCTCCAATTTCCCTTTAATCGATTCCTAATCCCCCCCCCCACACACACACACGAGCACACACTGAGATACACACACACACACACACACACACACACACACTCATGTGACCCTTCCCTCCATCTCTCCTTGTTTTCTTGCCTCTCTCTCTTACAGCTACACAACACAAAACAGGATGGACAAACACAGTATGATTTCAAAACACTGTGTGTGTGTGTGTGTGTGTGTGTGTAACTTTGTGTGTGTGTGTGTGTTTTCATTGAGTGAAAAAAAACATGTCCAGCTCATATTTCATTCCAAATCTAAGGAAATAATTTATTAATTCCCTCTCTGCATTAATTTTGATGTCATGAAAATATTGCCAAGTCTTAAAGTTTCTAAAAATATATTATGCTATATAACAAAATAGAATTATAATAAACAAAAAAAACTGAGCTGTCCTGTATTTATGTAAAGAGATGTTTATTTATAATTCATTAAAGTCTCAAATCTACAAGACTAAAAGCAAACACAATGAAAAGCAGGACATTACAAAGAAAGACAGAATCGTACATCGGAAAAGAGCGCTGATTTAAAAACGAGCCGATAAAAGCTCTGCGTCTGAGCGTCAGAAACCCCTGAGATTGAGAAGAAAACAAACGCCGATCGTTGGCAGCATCTAAACGTCAAGCGTGACAGAGTCGTTCAATTCCATGATTTCATTCAAGTAAAGTTTGACGTTTCAGAATCACAGTCGTGTAATACTGAACATTTGACAGGTTTAGAAGAGACAGTAGATGTTTGATCTAATCAAAATATCAATTAAGAAAACATATAGAACATAAACGAAACATCTTCAGCTAGAGATCACGTGTCCCAGCATGCTTTGCTCCTGGAGGCTCCGAGCAGTTCGTTCTTCAGTTTCAAGAGCAGTTATTCACAAACATTTGGGATTCTGAAATCTCATCTAATGATAAAGCTCCCTAAAACAACAAGACTGTGCTTCAGCAGTTCAGATGATGAAGATGATCGTCCTCTAAACATCTGAGCTTCTTCAGCACTTCTATCATCTAGCAGCTACACCTCATTCAGCGTTATCAGAAATAATCAACACAGACTCGACAGTCAGCTGTACTTCTGTCCATGTGTCTGAACGCTTCACTCGAGCCTTGAGTCAGAATATAGATCGTTCATTATCCACATTCATAAGAATAAAGGTTCTCCATGGAACCTTGCCATCGGACCAGAGGAAAACGCTGCTGAAAAAGAACAAAAAACAACATGACGGAGTATTTACAGCGATGCCACGGAGGAACCATTCGGGGCTTCTTAAAGAACCTTTCAGTTCGGGTTTTCTTCCTTTTATAAAACCCAAAGAACTGGTTTCAAATGATCTTTAATGGTTTTATTGATTTTAAAGGTTTTGGGAACCATCAATGGCAATAAAACCATGTCAGAAGCGCTGATGGTTTGATCTACAAATACTATTATAAACATCCAAACCATCAACTGTTAGCCATTAAACCATTACACTCGGAAGAATTTGCATCCATGAAGATCCTTTAACAGACATGGAAACCTTCCATTGAACAAAAGGTTCGTTATAGTGGAAAGAGATTATTAAATGTAGAAAAGTGTTTCAATGAAAGGCTCTTTGGGGAACCCAGAATGGTCATTCTATAGTATCACTGCAATAATAATAATAATAATAATAATAATAATAATAATAAAATATGGACCTTTATTTTAAGAGTGTATCAAGTGGTTTCCAGTAGTGTGTTTTGGGACAAATGTCAATTATATCCATTAGAACCAATGCAGACAGTTTTGGGGAAAGATACTTTAAAAAAGTTTTAAAAAAGAAAATAATTTAATTACTTCATTAATTTTCATTGAGGCAATGCATTACATCATCTGTATTGGGCTTGTTTACTCGTTTTTTTTTTTAAAAAGTAATATTTTTTACACCAAAAGTGAATTGAATTATGTCCAGCCTGAAGGAAGATCTTCCGTCTCAGATTTCTCTCAACAGATCTGTCATTCAAAACATGAGAAAACAAAGTATCTGGCTTTACTCATCTGACAAAGTAACTCTGGTATTTCATTGTAAATTCAAAAGTTATACCTTACTTCGTTAGTGACTTGAATAAAGTAATTTGATTACATAACTTGCACTGCTTGTAATGCGTTCCCCCAACACTGTGGAGTTCTATTTTTATTCATTTTATTGTTTTCAGCAGATTCTTTTACACTTTTATTCAGAACTGTTCACTCAAAGATTCTTTGGGGAACCAAAAATCATCCGTTTATGGCATTGCTGCCAAAGAGACCCATTTTGGAACTGTTTAGAAGTGCAGCAGAACTCTCTCTGGACGCTCTACAGGACCTGGAACTTCCAGGAGTTCTGGTCTTTGTAGTCCAGACAGTCCGCAGCGTTGAAGTTCAGCTTCCAGGACGCCGTCTGGTCTTTGTAGTCTAAGCAGTCGACGGCGCCGAAGCCCAGGGAGGCGGCGGTGTAGCCCTGCGACGAGAACGAGGCGGGCGACTGGCTGAGGGCCCCGCTCATGGGGCTGAGAGCGCCCCCTGTGGCCGACAGCTGCGGGTGCATGGGGGACAGATACGAGCTGCAGTCCAGCCCGGTGAAGTAGGACGAGGAGGCGTAGCTCTGCCCGTAGGCCGGGGCCTGGGTGTAGGTCATGGGGTATGCGCTGGAGCGCTGCAGGCAGGGCGTGCTGGAGACCGACAGAGGGTCCTGGAGCGGAGAGATGGAGGCCGGGCTCCAGATGGACACGGTGGCGCTGGTGGAGCTGGAGCTCGGGGTGATGGCTGTGCCGGGTGGAGGAGGAGGTGGAGGGCTGTAGGTGTTGGTGCTGGCGCTGGGCTCACTGACGCTGGGCTCTCGGGCCGGAGAAGACTTCTTCTTCGGTGGTCTGGGTTTGGTCTGACCGCTGGTCTGTTGCTGCTGCTGTTGACGGCACTTCGCACGACGGTTCTTAAACCACACCTGCAAAGAGTGAGACGTTTAAATGAGTAAAAAGTGTTTACAAAGTGCTTTTCAGAGGAGAAATAAAAGTGTGCATTCATAGAAAAGTAACCATTCATTATAGAAGAAAAAAACATAATACAGCAATAAAATCAATCAAAGAAAAGGTGATGTTTGTGAACAAGTGCCTATAGTGCTGCAAACATTGAGAGAGTTGATCATTTCTTCAAGGTTGTAGTCTAACGTATTAACTTAAACTAAACCATTAAAAAAGAGAAAAACGGTATATAAAAATTAATGTTACTCTAAATAAAATACAATCATGTAGTTTAAATTAATGTACTGAAATAAAACCTTAAATTACAAAAATTTATAATAACTATATAGATTTATTTAAAAACAGACTAATAAACAAAATAACTAAAATTAAAACAGAATTGAAAAAATTAATCTAAGCAAAATATGAACAAAAACTAATTGAATGCATATAATGTATTAGAAATACCCCCCCCCCCCCTCCAATATCCAATGAACACTTTCTTAAACCATTTTAGTTGGAGGATAATATTTTAATAATCTGAAACTTTTCCACTAATAGACGTTAGTTAGAGAAGCGCCATGTTTAGATTTAAATATATATTTAACATTTGAATCTTGAGAAGAATCTTTTCCCGGGTAATTAGACCCGGGTAATAATCATGGCTCTACTCTGAAGAAGGATGTGTGTAAACAGTGGTCATGCTGTCTCTGCGGGACTCACCTGGACTCTGGACTCGGGCAGGTTGATCTTGAGAGCCACTTCCTCTCTCATGAAGATATCCGGGTACCGTGTCTTGGCGAACAGTGCCTCGAGGATGTCGAGCTGCGCGCGCGTGAACGTGGTTCTCTCGCGCCGCTGCTTCCGCGGAGTGTCTGATGAAGAACCAGACGAACACAGTTAGTCTTTAGTGTGCATCTATCTATCTATCTATCTATCTATCTATCTATCTATCTATCTATCTATCTATCTATCTATCTATCTATCTATCTATCTATCTATCTATCTATCTATCTATCTATCTATCCATCTATCTATGTATTTCCAAAATAAGTTCAAAAGTGTAATCGTTTAGTTGTTTTAGTGCACACTTGAAGGCATGGATTTATGGAAGGTCAGTGCATGAGATGTCATATTGTTTTACTTCCATAAACCTGACATTTAACATTCTTGAATTCGTCTTATATGTCTGAGGATTATAATAAAGGAATTTATTCTTTAAACGCGCGTTAATGAGCAGAAATCATCAGCATTGATTATGAAAATCATTCCTGCTTACAATGATCATTAGGCTACCTCTCTTCTGGCTAATAAAACCCCTCAAACGAATATACTTTTACGAAATAAATCACCATCTGATTAGAAATTATATATTATATGAATATTATTTATATTAGAATTATCGGAACTCGCATTTCAAAAAAGGCTGAAACAGTCGATGAGTTTAGAGTTTATAGTTCATCTCATTTGTTGCCTGACTTAAAATTAGATTTTGTTTTTAACGAAAGAATTAATTCAATAGTCTAATGCTCGCACACGGCTTATCTGCAAACGCGATGATCTTCTAGCTGAGCAACACACACAAATATTTTTCTTGGCATTCATAAATTAATAACCTAATGTTTATAAATCATGCTTTTAAGTCTTTTTAAGTTTTTTATTTTTTATTTGTTTTACATATATTAAAAGTGCGTTTTAAGAATGCTTTACTGTGATATTAGTTTATATTTTTCTTGGTTAAACTGAAACATAAAATAATATTAATAGATAATAAAGATAAGCTGATCATCACCTTTGCGCAGTTTAAAGCGTTAAATATCACATCTGACATCGAAATTCTCATTACTAGGTTATGATTATGAAGCAGTAGATTCATGGATCAGAAATGAAGCGGGGGTACAGTCAGTACTCACTGGGGTAACCGACAGCGGAGTGCAGGAGGTCCATCCCGGTACCGGACAGAGTCAAGCCGTTCACCGAGTAATGAGGCTGTTTCATGTAGGACATCATGACTATAAACTCTCTCTCTCTCCTCTCTCTCTCCTCTCTCCTTCTGTCTATCTGTAACGGATCTTTAGTTTGGCGCTGACTGTCTGCAGACTCAGTCTCTCGGAGCTCCAGCGGGCATCAGTGGCGGGGTGCTCGGTGCTCGGTGCTCGGTGCTCGGTGCGCGTCCGTCTCCGTGTGACAGAGAGATGAAGTGAGGAGGAAGCGGCGGCTAATTAGAGACGGACAAGACCTGAACAAACCCCTCCCTCCATCCCTCCACCCCCCCACCCCTCCCTCGCTTCAAGAAGTTATACATGCATTTAAATGTAGTCGCTTTTATCCAGAGTCTCTTTTAAAAGCGGAAAACAGCAATCTATATATATATATATCATATCACGAATATTCTGTGTCTGCGGGAAGTATTTAAGTTATTGCGCAGTTCATGTTCGAATAAATAACGCAATAAATCACGCAGAGCTCCTAGAGTTTAAGAATCTTTAAAGGGAATCATTTCGGAACCATTCAATTATCAGTTTTAGTGCTCTTACAAAAATTATTAAAAGTGTGTTTTTACATCGATGCCATAAAATAATATTTTTGCCTCCCAGAACCTTTCATAATAATAAATAATCTAAAGAATAATTTTCCATCTGAAACGAAAAGATCCCATGCATGAGAAAAGTTCTTCATAGATGCCAATAAAGAACCCTTATTTTTAAGAGTGAGTAAAATTGTAATAATCTGAAGAAGCATCGATGAAGAAACTTTATTTTTAAGAATACAAACAACAGAAAAATCTAAAGAGCCTTTTCCCCCTACTATAAAGTATTTTTCCATGGATGTAAATGGTTCTTTATGGAACCATTGATGGCAAATAAAAAGAGCTGTTCGTTATTTAACGATCTTATTCGTTTTTGAAGATTTATTTATTTCCGCCGGTGTCTAAAAACCTTTCCATAAATGTAGAACGAGTTTAAGATTTGGACTCAGATTTGGCACAGAGATTCATTCAGCTATAAAGAGAAATAAAAGTCAAAATAAACCGGAAATAAACGCGTACATCTCTAGAAACCCAGCGGATTGATCTGAGATTGATCACACACAGATTACACGTCACAGCCGCAGAAAAACACTTTTCATGATTTGACATCGCTGCAGAATGCTGGAATAATTGGAGTCTCTGTGTGTGTGTGTGTGTGTGTGTGGAGGGGGTTCGTGCGTCCAAACGGGATTAAAGAAACAAAAGCACCCAGTGTTCCTCAAATCCCACAAATATCCAAGCTCTCTGTATTAAAACCACTGTTTGTTTTTAATTCATCATCTGTGTCTTTTGTGATTTTGATATTTAGACCTTGAGTTCGATCACACAGTGTACGGACAAGATACTTTCCTTAATGAATTTGTTTTGCATTTATTAATTAAAAAAAGAAAAGAATGTGTGTGGAAATCATGAAATAATTTGGAATTCATTTGAATTGCTATTGTTAATGAGCAATATTAATATGTCAAATACAGGCTATACGCTTATTTTGTAATTAAATTAATGAATGAAATAATTTATTGCTTTCTAGTGGTTTTACTTTCCACATACTGTTAAAAGGAAGAAACATTAAAATATTCAGAATAATTGAAATCCGTCGTTTTTTCAGTATTGTAGGCTTTTTCCTCTTCGCTTGTATTCCGTGATCGGTCTGTAATGAATTAATATCTGTTTTATAGACTCTATGATGTGTCTGCAGCTGGACTGTGATATCTGTGCTGTGTGACAGTAGATTTGTCTATGATTGTGAGGAAGGATGTAAATGAGCGCGTGTAAAGCGGATTCTGCGCTTGTTAATTGAATCGGATTTCTTCTAGTTTCAAATCCACAGAAACTCTATAAGGGGTTTATCAGCAGATATAAAGAGACACAGACAGTATAACACTCTGTTCAGACCTTTCATATCTCTCATATCTGTTTCAGATGTTCACCTGCAGCGGCAGGCCGCGTCTCGAGCCGGATACACGAGCGCATCTTCGTCATCATCATCATCACCATCTTCCTCATCGTCTTCATCTTCATCATAATCATCTTCATCATCACAGGCAGAATTGAGATTCAGGATTCTCATCGTGTCTGCTGGGAAGTTGGTGAGTCGAAACTTTTTATTTGGGGGAAACATCCCGATACACGCACGCGCACGCACGCACGCACGCCGGCCGCGCTCACAGGCACCTGTTCACGACGATCGGCTTCCTACAGAATGAACTATATTTGATATTGAATATAGACTGTCTTGAATTATAATATTTCATTAATTGAGTGTTCACAGTGAGAAATCAACACTTTCACTTACTTTTTATCCTTTAATCTATATTTACCAATTTTCCTAGAGAAAATTTACATTTATGTACATATTTAAATATGTATTTACTGTTATTTACATATACTTATTTAAAAGTTTAGTAAATTAAAAGGACAAAAACAAATGGATTTCCTGACAAAATCTATTATTTTACTTTTATTTAAATAATAATAATTGATAAATAAATAGGTAATTATTTTATTTTATCAATGCAATTAAAAAATCCCTTGTGTTCGAGATTGTTCTGCCCATCTCTCTGAATGACTATGGCTTGTTGTTTTGGAATTTTCCTTTTCTCCTGATGGTGTGGCACTAGGACCCAGCGCTGAACCAAATCAAGGACACAACCACCAGATAAGAAGCTTACAGTATTTAATCTGCATGGCCTAAAAACACCACACACACACACACACACACACACACACACACACATACACACACACATACAGACACACACACACACACAACTCATAATTCCAGGGGTTTGTACTGAATTGAAGTCAGATTTGTATCCATTGCTGTTGTTCATGTGGTTCTAGATGGTGTTTTTGTTGTTCTGATAAAGGTTTGGAGCTTCTGTAAGATGACTGTGCAGTATAGTGTGAGTTAGGCAGTGAAACTGCAGTGATGTGTGTGAAAGCTCCTCTCGCGTCTTGTATCGAGGTTTTGCAGTGCTGTGAACTCAGTCCTGGTGTTTCCTTAGAATCTCATCAGGTCTCCAGCACAGAGTGGGAAAGCACCTGTAGATCAGACTGGAGCTCAGCGCTCACCACATCAGTGAAGCTGCTCCATTCTGAAACTAGAGTGTACTCTGATCTCAAACTCTTCAAGTCTCAGAGCAGAACCCTGGGGTACCTCTCTCTTAAACACCACAGTCATGGGTTCAGTTCCAATGGATCCATGACAATGTTTTCACAACAGAATGTTCTGGCAAAGTTATAAATCAAATTCTTACCAAGAGAACATTTATTATTGTTCTCAAAATGAGAGCACAGAAACATTATACATTGATTTTATTTCTGATACATTGGACGTTGGACGTTCATCAAACATTTCTTAAATGTTGCTACTTGTTTCAGAAAGTTCAGAGATCATTCAAATGTAACATTCTTGGGATGAAACATTTTGACATTTCTAAAAATGGATATTTAGAAATATCATTTTCATTACTTAAGGGGAACACTATGTTCGTTAGCTGTGTGTGTATATACCTTGCTTGCAGTGCAGTTTGGATATAAAAGCATCTGCTAATGCATCAGTGTAAATGTGTCTGAGAGAAACAGAGCAATGACTTTACATTTATGCATTTGGGAGATGCTCTTATCTTGGATTACTTGCACTGCATTCAAGGCCTACATCAGTTGATCAGTTCATCGAACCTATGACCTTGTGTTGCGAGCGCCATGTTTGAGCCACAGTAACGTTTGCTCAAAATGTTCAAACATCATCTGTGTAAATCTCTCTCTAACACCCTATCATGGTATTTACAGCAGTGGATACACACACACACACACACACACACACATACACAGTTCAGCCGATTTGTCATAATATGCTTTATCTGAAAAGTAAGTATCTTACCTCGGGATAAAGAGGGGAAAGAGGCATTTGTAGTGAGATTGTGAGCAGAGAGACGTGGACAGACAGTGAGAGTGAAAGAGGACGAGAAACACACCTGAATGAGACTTTAGTGAGGAGTTTGTGTTTCGATGCACAGAAGAACATGTGATGTGGACGGACAGAGAAAGATGTTTGACAGACACACTCAGGTACAGTACGTGTGAGAGAGAGAGAGACGGATGGAGATCTGGAAGAGGTGAAGGAAAGGGCCGAAGAAGAGGGTGGGCGGGGCTTATTCTGAAACTTGATGTTTATGATTGTTTGTGTGTTTATTAGTTGATTTAGTTGTTTCTCAAGACATCCAGCGTGATGTTGAGTTTTCAGAGCGCTTGGATTAATTTCAGTGAACTGCAGTTGTGGTTAATTTCTGATTCTGACAAGTGACGGTTAACAGCTTTAATAAACATGCAAACGTTTGTTTGAAGAGGTTCACTAGAACATATTCTCTAGAAAATAATGTTGGAAACACTTTGTTGACTTGTAGTTGCGAAGCTAGTTTAGTTAGTCGAAAGTGGACTTTACTCAGTTCTTCTGCACTAAAACAAATCTGCTGTATAAGATTTATTTTGCAACAATTTTCACTCAGAAAAAGCTAGTTTTTTTTAAATTATACAAAGAAATACAAAGAACTGACAAATAACACATTAAATGTGTAATTGTGAAGTAAAATGACTGTAGGAAGGATAATATCAGTTTTATCAGTATTATGCATGTGAACTTGTCACTTGGCCTGTAGGTTTGCTGTTTTTGTCTATATGCATTTAAAATGACACAAACTCACAGTCCTGAGAATGAAATAATTTAGTGATTGTTTTGAAGACATTCATAGATGAGCTGATGAAGAGACACACGAGACATCTGGACTGAGACAGATTGATAATCCACAGCAGACAGCAGCAGGTGGCTGTCTGAGTGTGTGTGTGTGTGTGTGTGTGTGTGGAGATTACGCAAGTCTCTGTAGCTCTGACACACACTCAACCTGGTGCTCCTCACATGGCAGTCAAAATGTACTGTATATATATATATTTTTACATTTTATATTTTATATTCCTTAATTTAGTTCATAACTGTCTTTATTTTAAATGTTGTGTTTAAGGGGATTTTATGGTACTAAATTCTATTTATGCAATAGTTATGATCCATTTGTTACCTGTTAACAACTTTTGGAGCACAGACCTTTAAATGAAATTCTAAAACTGTTGTACTGTAAATCCTGAATGTCTCGGAGAACAGACTCAGGTCTCTTTTTAAAGAATTTTGAATTATTGCTGAAGAGGGAAAATGTTTACAGAGTTAAACTAAATAAAAATAAAGGTATAGAAGTTATAGTTATGATTTAGAAAAATGCACCAAAAAACTTTTTTTAAATTATATAGAAAATACTCTAAAACTGTTAGAAAAAGGAAGCCATGTTCCAAATTTCAGGATGATATCTCACTGAATGAGCTTTCAGTAAGATTTAGTTTGGGCACAGTATCAAACATTTATAAAAAAATTTATTCCCTATTCCCTATTTATTTCCAAGCAGTTCAAATGGGACTGTTTTTTTAGGATTGGTTGATTGATTTATGTATGTGTGTTTGTGTTTATTCAGATAGCAAGTGAGAAAACCTTTTCCAAGTTTCATAGCATTCCAATGAAGTAAAAAATAAATAAAAAAAGTAAGAAATTCTGTTGTTTGAAGTTCATTTGGGTTTGACTACCGTGATTTGAGGAAGTGTATGTGATTCTGCGTAATGTTAAATATGGATAATGTCTCAATGAACCTGAATTCGCTCAGATTGTGTTGAACTGTGAGTGAAGCAATCAATCAGCGTTTGTGATGTTGGGCAACAGGAAGTGAGGTATGCGAACAAAAAAGTGTTGTTCTGTGTGTGTGTGTGTGTGTGTGTGTGTGTCTGTGTGTGTGTTTAAAGCCCATTCACACGGAATGATTAATAAGCTCAGGTTCGATTGTGTTAATTGTGCACACGTCTCACACACACACACACACACACACACACACTTGAGCCATGTGTCCCAGCATAAGCCTTCATGCATGAGCGCACAACACATTCTGTTTGTGCTTGGGTATATTGTGCGTGTGTCTGTGTGTGTGTGAGAGCTGGTGCTGATGGGGTCAGGGGTCAGGTGGTGGTACAGTGGTAATAGAGGGACGCGTGTGTGTGTGTTTGTGTCCAGATGGCATCGGCTAATGGAGAGAACGGCAGTAATGCAGCAAGTGGAACAGTAGCACTAATCCACCTCCATGCTGCACGTGCCACACACACACACACACACACACACATACTGAGGTTTATCTGCTGTGTTTCAGGACTTTATAACACAACTTCACATCCTCTGTTTCGGCTCCGGGCCTCTTGTGACTCTCCTAATATCACAAACAGACCATTGATTTACAATTACTCTTTAATGTCTTTTTATTACATAATTTCATTATTTTTGGTATTGATAGACAGTGCAAATGTTTTTTACGCATTATATAATTCATAAATGCTATTTTCTATAATATATCTCTGTTAAAGTGTAATGTATTTCTGTGATGCTCCGCTGTATTTTCAGCATCATTCCTCCAGTCTTCAGTGTCACATGATCTTCAGAAATCAGAATAATATGATGATTTACTGCACAAGAAACATTTCTGATTATTATCAGTGTTGAACACAGTTGTGCTGCTCAATATTTCTGTGGAAACTGTGAATGCACAGATGAATAAAAAGTTCAAAAGAACTGAATTTATTTGAAATGGGAAAAATGTAAGGTTTCTAGAACATTACAGTAAAACAGGTGTCTGTTGTAGCTGCAGTTACTATACAGTAGCTCTAATCTCAAAGGGTTTTGGAGACATTCTCTCATTTTCTACAGTTGTCTTTTAATTTTATGATGCTCAAACTGGTCCGAATGTTTGTTTCATGGTCACACAAGGTGCTGGACTGATTTGAACTCCTGACCACACACACACACACACACACACACACACACACACACACACACAGTCTCACAATGGTTCTCTGATTCTTAATTGGTGCTGTAATCCTGAGGAATGTCTCTAATTAGCAAATACTGCAGTTCAGATTTTTACCAGCCTGTTCCTGGACAACACACACACACACACACACATACACATACATACATATATATGTTATTGCCTAAATGATCACATATCATAAACTTCTAGACTTCTATTGTTTTTATATGAGATCATATTAACTACAAACACAAAACTAAAATGAAATGAACTCTAGAGTTCCACAATGATGTACAATGATACACACACACACACACACACACAGAAAGACAGATAGGTGAATGGTCAGGTACGTCTGTAGTGTGTGAGGGGTCATGTGTGTGTGTGTGTGCTGACACACTGCTGATGGTAAATCCAGATTAGAGAGGCTAAAACAGGCTGCAGGACTGATGCATGAACGCTAATACACAGACCCGCTGTCACCCTCAATAACTCACTCACACACACACACACGCGCACACACACACACACACAAGCTGAACCAGCACAGCCTGGCACAGAGATAGACACAGATGAGATGTTGTGGAGACTTTAATAAAGTGTTTCTAAATGTCTGCAGAATCTGATATTATCTATCAAATAACATAATAAAAACATGAACTGACTAGATTTATCAGTATCTGTTCAGTCACTTAAATTTGTGTGAATGTGATGAAACAGATCAAGTGTCTGTATCTGCCCGATGTTTTCTCTTATACCACTTTCCTTCATTAAGTCTGAACTCATGATATATTTGAATCCACTAGTGTTTTCGTGATTTTTAGTGAATTTATGAAGTCAGTTCTGCTCCAGTTCAGAGAATCACGTTAACCAGCAACACAACAAAACGTCTGTCTGTTAAATGTTCTGCACTGTAAAACTATTGTAAACAAAGATTACTGAATTACATTTTACAAGAAGATGCTATTTCTGTCTTTCTTCTTTGAAATGGTTTTGAATTTAATGCTTTGCTTGTCGTTTCTTTCTGAAATGTACTTGCAATTTCTGAGTGAATTAAAAAAAATTGTTTCTACACCAGTTTTTAGTGTTATTATAAAGTGTTTTTACTCACAATTAGTGACACATGATTTGGTTTGTAAGTGTGCCTGCAGTAAAGAGATATTTCTGAGGCTTCTGTATGTCTTCTTTAGTCCATCATGGCATGTTTGATGTGCTGTTCCTCTGTGTTTCAGGGTTCCTCACACTGGATTCTAGATGTTTCTTCTTCAATGCTCCCAGGCGCTTCTAGTGTTTGATTCAAGGATATTTTCAGGGTATTTCTCCAATTATACATCACATACAACTCATAAAACAGCACAACTGCCAATTCTCCTCTTCAAAGCAAGACACTCCAGGTAAACAGGGTAAAAAATTAAATAATACACATCATCATTCTTCCCCAGTTGATTTATGATATTAAGAATTGCACACATTTTATTATTACAAGTTTTCTGAGATTTTATGTATACAAACAAGACAATATTGTCTTCAAGTACTTATGCATTAATTTTCCTAAATATAAATATGAACACCGGATAAAGGCAGTTAAAAAATATTGCTTGATTTTCTATACATATTACAGTTTATATATATATACATATATTTTATTACAAAAGCTATTTTTTATTTCTATTTTTATCACTCCTTAAATCAGTAAATACTGTCAACAGACAGAAAACAAATACAGTGTTCACAATGTTATTTGGAATAAAAGGTTCTGTAAATCAGTGTGAATGATATATGAACAAATCCTTTGGTAAAAACCTTCAGAAAATAGATATGAATATTACCCTAAGTTTTGGTCCATGTGAGTGCTGCTGAAGTGGAGAAACAAACTTAAAGCCTTTAAAAATTTGCATTTTCAGCATGTTTTTAGGAATAAAATGTTGTATAAATAAGTGTGAATGATATATGAACAAACCCTTCAGCAAAAACCTTTAGGATATAGATGAGAATATAATCCTAAATTTTGGTGCATGTAAGTGCTTTTGAAGTGGAGAAACAAACTCAAATCCTTTAAAAATTCGCATTTTCAGCATGTTTTTAGGAATAAAATGTTGTATAAATCAGTGTGAATGATATATGAACAAACCCTTCAGTAAAACCTTCAGTATATAGAAATGAATAAATCTCTAAGTTTTGGTGTGTGCAAGTGTTGCTGAAGTGGAGAAAAATCTCTTTAAATGTATATATTGTAAAAGAAATTCTAGACATGCAAACAGATAAAGTATAATTTTTTTTTATTAAGTTAAAAATTTAATAGTTTATATTTGATGTGTTTACTGATTATATATTGATCAGTAAATGTATTTTATATGTACATGTGGCTCTCTGTCAGTGCATCGAATCAGAATACAACTGAACCTGGAGCTCAAGTAGAGACGTGATGGTTTATAATAGACACATCACTGTCAGAATAAATCTGAGACTTTATCTGTCCACTATAACCCGCTTTACGCTTCTCTGAACTCCAAACAACCTGTGACTTAAATGAACTGAGAAATCCACTGGATCTAAACATGGAGCAGAATTTGTGCATCTCAGTGGGGTTCTGCTTGATTCTCAGCCGAGAATGACGTCTAATGTACAATTCAGTTATGCAATTTGAGTCGAGACGACAAGTCTGCAACATTAAATTAATGTAACAAAAAATAAACAGGACTTAGATCTAAAGTGTCAAGAGCAGAACAATTTGAAGGCAATAGTTTTTGTTTGTTTTTCAAATTTGCTGATATGGATTTGTTAATTATTAAAAAAATCAAAACTTCTTTCATGGCTACTGATTTTTTTCCTTCTCGTATCTCTGTGGGAGTTTTAATGTTATTTATGTATTTGTTTTGTTTGTTTTGTTTTTGTTTTTACCTTGTTTTTAAGAATAAAATGTTGTATATGTCAGTGTGAATGACATATGAACAAATTCCTCAGTAAAAACCTTCAGAATATAAATAAGAATAAAACTCTACGTTTTGGTGTATGTAAGTGCTGCTGAAGTGGAGAAACAAACTCTTAAAGACAAATATTGCAAATGAAATCTACAGATGCAAATATATAAAGTGCAATAAAACAAATACTTAAATGTTTTTTGGTATTTTGTCTCTACACTAGTCTCAAACAGGACTTCATCCAAAACCTAAAAAATGACCAATCAATAAAAAAAGAAAATAAAAAAACGAAGCAGAAGAAAATTTAACAAATTATTACAAAGAAACAGCAAGTCACACATTGAATTAAACATGAAATACTGAAAGACTGAAATAGTATTTTCTTGCAAGAAATAATAATAAACACTAATTATCTGTGTGCTATATACTTTTTGAAAAATACTTTTACAGTGTGTTTCAGAAAGTAAAAAAAAAAAAACAGTATGCATTATTCCATGCTGAACAAACAGTGTGTTGTATCCTGCACTGCCTCCTGCTGGTCATCTCTGTTCTGCTCTTTCTGATCTTCACAATCAGATGCAGCTGCACATCTTTAATATCTGATCAAACTGTTGCTGTTAGAGGATTCCCACAGATATCACAGAGGTGGACACAAGGTTACTGGCTGAGTCCAGAAGCTCCAGTGAAGCAGCTGAAGCTCGGTTCTCTCCTGCAGCAGACGAGAGAGTTTCAGGAGTTCAAAGATCTTCATCTTCATGAGCGTCAGGAGTTTCTGTGCTCTGCTGCATTATTGTACAGGAAGTACAGTCAGGCTGCACAGACGACACACACTGATGCACTGCAGCCCTGAGCGTGCTCCACACACACACATACACGCACACAAACACACACACCTGTCTGTTTCCTCTGTTTCATTCTTTTTTCTCTCTCTATGTTGTTAGATTCTCAACCAATACACAACAGTCTAAACTGAGATACTTTCACACTTGGGTTTAATGTTCTCAGACTCTCTCTCTCTCTCTCTCACACACACACACACACACCCTAAACAGGAAATAAAGCGAGATGTAAATGAGGTATGTTAGAGGAAGAGGTTGTGCATTCTAGAGTGTGACGGAGTGTGTGTCAGTTTTCCTGCAGCAGTGAACACACACACACATGCACACAAACACACACACATGATCTGTGCGCTGCTGTGTGTGTTTATCTAATGATGGACGTCCTGGAGATCTCCACACGAAACCCTCAGGATGACTTTGAGATTCTGCTGCGGGTCGGTGGAGGAACGTATGGAGAAGTTTATAAGGTACCTTTCTCAGACTGATTCACAGCTTTTAAAGACAGGGGTTTGTAAGAGGAGTGTGTGTGTGTGTGTTTCAGGTCTTTGCTAATGTGTTTGTTGGTGTTTAGAGCAAAAGTTATGCATCTCAGTTCAACTGTTGTATTTAAATAGTTTTGTGCTGTTTCTGGTAATTCCACTTTTTCGTGTGATATGAACCACAAATGGAACAGAAACACTCAACCTGTTAATCATACACATTTCGTTTGTTTCCTGTCTGCCTGTCTTTCATTTTGAAGGCTGTACTGATCCTCTGCCTATAAATGTGTGCATCTCTTTTCACACTGACTCAGAGGTGTGTGTGTGCGTGTGTGTGTGTGTGCCTGCTTAACCATATTGTGGGAACAAATATGTACCCAGAAGTGAGCAAAACCAGACAAAACTTCTTGAAACCCTCCTTTTGGGGACGTTAAACCAGTGTATAAAAGAACCGAAGTCCCCATTTAGAGAGTTATTTAAATTGATGTGTTTGTAGACTACAAAAAATGATTTGCTTGTGTAGTATTCATGTCTTATTTCCAAGTACAAATATATACAAGTTCTTAAATCATGATACATTTACTTCGAGAAACAAAAGTTTTTGCTTAAAACAAGAACAAATATCTGCCAATGGGGCAAGAAGAAAATGGCCTAACTTGAGTGAGTGAAACTTTTTTGTACTTAAGTACAATTGTATTTAATTTTAAAGAAAACAAGACTTAAATGTTGTCAATCTGTATCTTGGGTAAATGCATTTTGATATTTAGATATTTGAACTATAGAAAACAAGACAATAATACAGAAAAGGGACATAATTTTTGCATACATACATACACAATGTAACAAATGTCTAAACTGTTTTTCAAATGCATGTTTCTTTCATTGCATTTGTCACATTAATACATCTACAAAAATACAGACATTTTCTGTGAAGGTTGGGCTGTAGCATTTATCACTTGATGAAAACCGTTTTAAGAGAGGTTTGTAAATGTGTGTGTTTCTAGCTAAACATATTCTGTGGACAAATTTGTCCTCCTAAGTAAGTTAAATCTGACAAAACATCCAAAAAACTCCTTTTTTAGGATCTCCTCATTTGTAAAATGTAACTGAAGTGTTTTTGTAAGAGGTTAGTGTGTGGGCAATAGTTATAGTATTTATAACTATGTATAAAAAAAATCTGACACAGTTTTTCAAAAGCTTATGCTGTGTTCCCATCAAGACAGATAAGTGTGTGTGTTCACGGGTCAAAGCGGCACATCCGGTGTAATGTCTCGGCCTGTGAGCTCACATCGAGACTGAACAGTTCAGATCTGAGGTCGCTGACGAATCATTAGAGAGCTGCGGTGTGTCACAGATCCAGCTCGTAGTCCTTCTCAGAATCAGAGGTGACGGAGCTCACTCTCCATCAGGTTCAGGCTGATTTACTGTAAAGCTCGGAGTGTGTGGTTGTGAATGCAGCGTACTGCTGCTTCCTCTTTCCTCTCAACACTTGTGTGTGTCAATGTTTCACCTGTAGAGCTGATAAAACACTTCAGTGTGAGAACACATGGTCCGAGATGAAGACTAACTCTACCTGCAGCGTCTGTGGCGTTGTAGAGACTGAACATGAG
This sequence comes from Carassius auratus, assembly GCF_003368295.1. Lineage (NCBI taxonomy): Eukaryota > Metazoa > Chordata > Actinopteri > Cypriniformes > Cyprinidae > Carassius > Carassius auratus. Next base: position 14,700 of record NW_020527299.1, on the reverse strand, counting down.
TGCGTCTCATGCTTCACCTTCATGTGTTTGGCAGTGGAGAGTCTGCAGTATGCAAATGAGGCTTGTCTTCCTCTCAGAGCCGCAGACATGCGCATCAGCATCAGTCTCTCTGACTGACCAACTAAAGCACAATACAAGATGATTACCTCAAAAACCCACTCCAGCACAAAGAAGACGTTTAGCAGAATGTTCACGCTGCTCTTTTACATACAGGCCGAGTTAACTTTTATACCCAAAATACACATCGTAAACAGTTAAGTAAAATTAAATATATTCATGAAATTACATTTTTTTTAATTATTTAGATTCAACCTTCATATACCAAAATATATTTTAAAATGTATTTCAGGGAAAAGGCTACAGGAGATCAAAAACATTTATTAGTAGGTGTTTAATAAAATTTTATAAACGTGTTCACACATATTATAGACAACAAATACAGATTTTTTTAATTAACTGAGACATGTGAATATAGTTTCCTATAGAGGCAGAATAATTGTTGAAATGCTATTTAAAGAAAATGATATATATATATATATATATTTTTTTTTTTAATGCACAAAAAATGGCAAAAAAAAACCACATTGGTAGAAAATATATTTACATAAAATATAAAATATATTTGAGCCAAAATATTTTTGTATATTTTGAAATCCATTTTTAAAATCTTTTTGATTGTATATATGCCTGAGCTAGATGGATTATTAAAGTCTGATATGCCTCACACTCACGTCTGATGATGTTATATGATGTTATATGAGCTTTCACACGCTTCAACACGATGTTTGAGATTACTAAAGGTGAACCTGGTAAAACAGTTCTGGAGGGGAAAAATTTGACTTAAAATAGTAGTTCGCTGACAACTGAAATGTGACAGAATAATTCCTAAAATAGAGTGCAGTAGTCATATGAACGACTGCTCTGATGATTCTGTGACACTACTGGAGCTCAAGCACAACTTATTCACTTTCACTGTGTGTAAAGCAACATGTTCAAGTGCATTTGAACTACTATCATTTACTCATCAGATAACAACGCTCCCATTGTGTCTAGTTCATCTTTAAAACATCTGTCTCCTCTAAAGTGTGTACATTGAATGCTTGACATATTTTACATTCTATACCTAACAATGTTTAATCTCAAGCTGGTCAAGAATGTGAGTCTGTGAATGTGTTTTCAAAAGCGTCACTCTTTACATCAGGGTTGATGAAATCTGCAGATTTGTTAGTGACCCACAGAACTTTAACGACGTTCACATGACTTCAGAGAACCGGTCGAGCTCGTCCTACAGCAGAAACCTCCACATTCATCTGTTATCTTTCAGTCTGAACACACACGCATGCGATAACGTGTGAGATCAGTGTTTCTGTGAGGACAGGAAGGGGCGGAGCTCTTCCACAGCCCCGCCCCCATACAGGCTTCTGACCCGCCCACACTGGGACACACACTATATAAATACACACTCTAAAGGTCATTTGTTGACACACACACACAATATAAAGACAGCTGTGTGTCAGGAGTGTGTTCTTGTGCCAGGTGTTGTTCTCAGAGGAGAAATGCAGAAGTGAGAGCTGATGATAGTTATCTGTGAACGGTTTATCAGCAGCAGAATCTGAACAGACTCCTGCATTTGTCCTGCGCACCTCAGTCTGTCTGTCTGCAGTCGAACAGCACAAATACATCTTCAAACCACATCCAGAAACACTCTCAGACCTCAGAGAAGACGAGAGCGTGTTCAGACCGACGTCTGATGCCTGGAATCAATCACATGTGAAGCAGCTTCACTGAATGATGAAGGATTCGTGTGTGTGTGTGTGTGTGTGTGTCAGATCACGTCAGGAGCGCATCTCTGATCATCTTTCCACTCTTCGAGTCAGGCGTGTGTTTACAAGCGTTCACTACGCTCCTCTGCTCGTGTTTGGTGTGAAAATGCAGAAGCTGTGGACTGTGGAGTTTATTTTGGTGACGAGGACAAGATGTTTTAGTCTTTCTCACACCTTTTGTTCCTGGAAATTTTGTGTATATTTTTTGTATTAGATTAGATTAGATCAACTTTATTGTCACTGCACATGTAAGGTACAAGGCAACGAGAAGCAGTTAGCATCTAACCAGAAGTGCAATATACAAGGTCTACAATATGTACAATAACTATACAGAGAAGTATTATGGATATGGATATGATTTAGGGTGCATTTCATGTCCCTTGAAGAGAATTATATATATTTTTTCTAACAATTTTCTTCAGAAATATCATGTTTTATGAATTAAGATCATATATAGTACTATCTCACAGATATATTTTGTGCACTCTTTGACTGGAATTGTCTTTTAAATGACAGTTTTTGTGTAATTTGAGGTTAACCTCATTAAGAAAGTTGAAATCATGGGTCGGTGTGAACTGTCAGTGTGTCCAGTTTGACTGAGAGGATTGTATGATTGTATGATTCAGTAAAGCATGGTGAGGACGTCTGTGTGTGTTTTCAGGCTCGCAGTAAACAGAACGGAGAGTTGGCAGCCATTAAAATCATCAAGATGGAGCCGGGTAAGATCTGAGCCTGAAATACTGAGCTGTGTGTAGATGAAGCGCTGCTCACCGTCCGTCTGTCTTTCAGAGGATGATTTCTCTGTCATCCAGCAAGAGATCGTGATGGTGAAGAGCTGCACACACAGAAACATCGTGGCCTATCACGGCAGCTACATCAGGTCAGAGAGCACCAGTACACAACTGTGATAGAGCTCCACTAGTTCACGAAACAGTCACCTCATCATCTCTGATGCATGCTGGGAAATCACAAGCCCAAATCGTTCTGTGACTGAAACACTGAGGGGGATCTGCTGCTCATGTAGTTCACTTTCTTCAGATTACTCTTCAGTTCGGTCTCGTAAAACTGGAAAATCATCAGAATAAAACTCAGATGAGTGTCATATCTAGAAAAACACTGACTCCTGAGAAACTCACAGACAGCAGATGAATGCATGTGAATACGAGTGTGTGTGTGTGTGTGTGTGCTGCAGGATGAATAAGCTGTGGATCTGTATGGAGTACTGCGGTGGAGGATCTCTACAGGACATTTACCACGGTAAACAGAGCCTGACATCTCTCACACTGATGTTACGTGTGAAATGAGTTATTCATGACCGTCGTGTGTCACATCAGTTTATTATGATCAATCTTCTCTTATTTACATGAATTCAATCAGCATCCAAACAATCTGTGTATTATTCTATTCTAATATTTATTTTGATCTCATTAGATTTTTCTCATTCTACTGTGTATATTTTTATGTATCTTAATCTAACTTTTATTAGTTTTATTAGTTTTTAATATTTGTATTTTATTTTTTACACTGTTTCTTTTAAAACTCAAAAGCCTTTCTGTCTAAGCTTGTATTTATCTGCTATTTGGAATCATAATCAATAATTTAATAACACACATGATGCTAGCTCAACACACTGTCTCTGATATTGTGATATTATGTGTGTGTGTGTGTGTGTGTGTTCGAGTGCGTGTGTGTGTGTGTGTGTGTTTGTGTGTGTGTGTGTTCAAGTGCATGTGTGTGTGTGTGTGTGTTCGAGTGCGTGTGTGTGTGTGTGTGTGTGTGTTCAAGTGCATGTGTGTGTGTGTGTGTGTTCGAGTGCGTGTGTGTGTGTGTGTTCAAGTGCATGTGTGTGTGTGTGTGTGTGTGTGTGTGTGTGTTCGAGTGCGTGTGTGTGTGTGTGTGTGTGTGTGTGTGTTCGAGTGCGTGTGTGTGTGTTTGTGTGTGTGTGTTCAAGTGCATGTGTGTGTGTGTGTGTGTGTGTGTGTGTGTGTGTGTGTTCGAGTGCGTGTGTGTCTGTGTGTGTGTGTGTGTGTGTTCAAGTGCATGTGTGTGTGTGTGTGTTCGAGTGCGTGTGTGTGTGTGTGTGTGTGTGTGTGTTCGAGTGCGTGTGTGTGTGTGTTTGTGTGTGTGTGTTCAAGTGCATGTGTGTGTGTGTGTGTGTGTGTGTGTGTTTTAAGGCTGTGGTTTTAGAGTTTCTTCTTCACTAACAGTGTTGGGGAAAGTTACTTTTCAAAGCCTGTCTCCGGTTGTGTTACATTGCTTTTGTGTTACTCTGTGTCCCCTTGACTGGGCTTGTTTATTTGTTTCTTAATCACAAGAAACACTAAAGTTATATTTTTGCTAACTGTAAAGGCACTAAAAGTCAATGAATGCTCTTCAGGCTGAAGGACAGGAGCTGTCAGTCAAAACACGAGAACACAGAGACACAAACTAACTCTGATGTTTGATTGTAAACTTTAAGAGTAATGCATCACTTGACTAGTTACTTGAGGAAAGTAATCTGATTACGTTCCCGATCCCTGTTGACTGAGACACATGAGGAGAGCTTGACCTGTCTGATCATCATCATCTGTGTCTGTGTGTTAGTGACCGGTCCTCTGTCCGAGCAGCAGATCGCTTACGTCTGTCGAGAGATGCTGCAGGTGACACACTCTTCACTTCACAACACACAGTTACAACACCACACACTTGTTTTAAGAGACGTGTCTCTCTCTGTCAGGGTCTCGATTATCTTCACGGACAGAAGAAGATCCACCGGGACATCAAGGTAAAGTCCCTTCACACACTTCAGTCGTCTCCGTCAGCGCTGTTTCAGTCGCTCACTCAGAGTTTGTGTTTTCCAGGGTGCAAATATTCTTCTGAATGATCACGGAGAAGTGAAACTGGGTTCGTAGAGAGACTGAAAACCATCTGTGTGTGTGTGTGTGTGTGTGTGGGTCTGACACTCCTCCGTCTCTTTCTCTCTGTTTCCAGCCGACTTTGGCATCTCGGCACAAATCACAGCCACGTTTGCCCGTCGAATGTCGTTCATTGGGACGCCGTATTGGTGAGATCAACCTCCTGATCAGTTTCTGGATCATAGCTGACACAACATTCTCAGAACGTTCTTCTTACGTTCCCGTTATGTTATAAAAATGTCATTTCTGAATAATAACTCTAAATGTTCTCTGTTCTCTTGTCATTTTACAAACATTATTGGAACGTTCTGAAAGAAGTAGAGACATTTAAAAAACATTCGACGAACATCCAAGTAAAAGCGTTCCATGAATGATGTATAAATAATTATGTGCTAAGATTTGAGCACCTTGTTAGAGACCAGATAACTCTTAAAGTTACTGGAGGAACATGTCATAACGTTGAGAGAGTGTTGGGTTTGGGTTAACACTAAGGTTAAAGCTAAAGTCATGAGTTCAAGAAATTGTAGTTCTAAAATATTGTATGCAATGTAAGGCACTTTGGATAAAAGAATCTGCCAAATGCATACATACAATTCAGTTTGCTGTCATATCTGGCTTCGTGATGGACTGATGCAGACCTGTGAACACCGATCTGGTGGTTGTGGTCATCGTGAGCGTGTGTTTGTCCTCAGGATGGCTCCAGAGGTGGCCGCGGTCGAGATCAAGGGTGGATATAATGAGCTGTGTGACATCTGGTCAGTGGGAATCACAGCGATTGAGCTCGCAGAACTACAGCCGCCTCTGTTCGATGTCCATCCTCTCAGGTACACACCACTGAACTCAATCAACCTCAAACTGATTTAAAGGAATAGTTCGTCCAAACATGAGAATGATCTGAAAATGTGTTCACTCTCAGTTCATCTGAGATCAGGAGGAGTGTGTTTCTTCATTAGGTTTGTAGAAATGTAGCACTGCATCAGTGTCTCATCAATGGATGCTCTGCAGTGAATGGGTGCCGTCAGAATGAGAGTCTGATAAAAACATCACAATAATCCACAGCACTCCAGTCCATCAGTGAACATCTGGAGAAGACAAAACCTGAAACACATCCAGCATTAAGATGATTTTAACTCAAACACATAGAGTCTATAATCATAATAACACTTCTTCCAGTGAAAAAGTGTTCTGGTCTGAATCAGGAGAGAAATCTGCACAGATCAAGCAGCGTTTAAACAGATCTAAACAACAGCAGGAGATGCACTTTTTCACTGGAGGAAGTGTTATTATGGATTATAGACTTGCACGCAGTTTATTGTGATGTTTTTATCAGCTGTTTGGACTCTCATTCTGAAGGCACCCAATCACTGTAGAACATCCATTGATGAGACACTGATGCAGTGCTGCATTTCTACAAACCTGATGAAGACACAAACTCATCCTGATCTCAGATTAACTGAGAGTGAACACGTTTTAATTTATATGTGAACTATTCGAAGCTGCTTTGAAACAATCTGGACAGTATAAAGCCTCATGTAAATCTTGTAATATAAGACTTGTCTGAAGTGAAACCTCACACTGTCCGTGCTTCTGTTTGTTCTCTGGTTTCTCAGAGTTTTGTTCCTCATGTCCAAGAGCGGCTATCAGCCTCCCAAACTCAAGGACAAATCCAAATGGTGAGAGACTGAGATGTTCTTTAGTAAAGCATCAGAGTCTGAGCACAAACTGATCACTGACTGTCCATCTTATTCCAGGTCCAGCACATTCTACAACTTTGTGAAGTCCATGCTGGTCAGAAACCCAAAGAAGAGACCCAGCGCTAATAAGATGCTGACCGTACGTTTGCCAGCCGTGTGTGTTGTGTTAATAAGTATGCGTGTGTATGTGTTTCGCTGTGTTTAACATGTGTCTCGTCTTGTTTCAGCATTCGTTCGTGACACAGCCGTCTTTGAGACAAGAGTTAACCCTCGAACTACTGGACAAACTCAGACACCCTGAGAAACTCAAAGAATGTTTACACACGGATGACGATGATTTGGAGGTAAGCACACAAACACACACTTGAGAGACAAATAAATCTCAATCTCTCACTAAGTTCTCATAGACCCCAGTGTCTCCTCTTGAGTTTCAATACAGATCTCAGCAATCGTGCTTTTGTTTGTATAAGTAAGCAGTTAAAAGGCAGAGATCTCAATTTGAACTTATAAAGACAGTTCCTTGTATAGTTCCTGAATGAATCAGTGTTTTGAAAAGACTCGGTTTAATAAACGATTCAATGACTCACTCATAAAGACAGTCCATTGTTTAGTTCCTGAATGAATCAGTGATATGAATGACTCTGCTGAATGAATGATTCAATGACTCACTCATAACCGATTCAATGACTCACTCATAACCGATTCAATGACTCACTCATAAAGTCACCTCTCATCTCTCTCTCTCTCTCTCTCTTTTCTCTATCTCTCTTTCTCAGGTGACTGTCCCAAATTCACTCAGAAGAATTCACTCAATCAACAGACACAACCGGGCCGAGAGAACGAACTCAGACATCAGCTGTAAGACTCTCTCTCGTGTGTGTGTGTGTGTGTGTTAATGACAGATACTCACTCATTATTTCATTATTTGAAACCTGATGTCTGTTTCAGTGGAACAGATCTACACACAGAGACCCGTCGCTGGTAAACGAGAGTCCCCAGAAGGAACGGTTAGTGTTTGTGTGATTAACTTCTGAGAGAAAACTGAGCTAGGTCACTTGACATGTGTTGTTGTTGATGTGATTGGTGTAGTTACGGACGTCAGGAGGGCGGTGGACGAGTCCTCCCATCACATCCAGACGAAGGTAAGAGCCGACATCACGTTTATTCACTCGTCTGTGCATCATACAGCCGTTTCTCATCATAAACTCTTACAGGGACGAGAGCGTGGACACGGATGACGATTATGACGACGTGGAAATGTAAGCTCTTCTCCTCTTCTGATTTACATTCATACATTTTCATCTGATCAGTTCTTGCTCTCCATGGGAATCGAACCCATGACCTAGTGTCTGAGCTACAGGAAAGATATTAATAAAGACAGAAAGCTTGTTTAAAAGAAGACTAAGCAAACGTGTGGTATGATGTTAAGTGGTTAATCGTTCCTCTTGCTCTCTCCCACAGACCAGCGAGGTACAGTACATCTTCAGTAGTCTTCAGTACAGGTGAAAGTCTTCATGAATGATGAAGATCTGATGGAGTGTGTGCTTTTTCTCTCTTTAGTAGCACACTGAAGTTCAATGATGACATTCCTCCTCCTCTTCCTCCCAAAGTGAGTCGCTCCGCTGCATCTGTACACAGATTAAACCTGCAGATCAATAAAACATGTCCAGAGGGAAATATTACTGCAATGTGACAATAGTTTTCAAACTAAAGTTTCACATAAAAACCCGTTGAATCTTGTTCATGCTTCTGAATGTGTTTTGAGTTTTTCTGGGGAGCGAGAACATAGTAAAACCTGAAATATATATAAACCTAGGTCCTCGTGATGAAAATAAATTCATAAAAAAGCTGAAACGATTGACTAATAGCTGCAGATCAATGTAAATCACTATCACACTCACACACACACCCACTCTCACACACACACTAATACACAAAATGACTTGTAGGTGCAAATGCCACCCTAAAAGAAAGCCTTGCCACCCCTGCTGCCACCCCAGTAGGCAGTAACGAATTAAAGGTTATGGCCAATTTGAAAATTTAAGAGCGCAAATCTTTCGTGATTCTTGATCCCGCTTTGAACTCCCGAACTGATTCAAATGATTTGCGATCCCCAAGCTCTAATAATTTACAAAGTATTAATATATAGTAATATTTTTGTTGTTGTTGTTGTTGTTGTTGCTATGAAAACAGACTTAAGCCATCAATTTTGCTATAGATGACACAGTCTTTATAATTTCTTCAACAAAAAACGTGCACATCACAACCCTTACAAAAATAAACCATGGTTTTATCATAGTAAAACTGCTTCGTTTCCTTTCGCATGATTTCTGAATGCTTGAGACTATAAAATAAATTAGAGTCATAATAAAGTTATAGCCACAGGTAAATGTCGAGAGATACAATTGTGATTTGTAAATAATACAATTTATTCATTTAGTTTTTTATTTGATTAAAGTTATTTTTTCACCCCTATAGTAGGGTTTTTTCCATCATCATATTTGAGGAAGGGGGGCACAACAATAAATCCTGCTTATGGGAATCCTTAAGGTGTTGTTATACACGTCTCTGGGAATGTGTGCTCTACTACACACACACACACACACACACACACACACACACACACACTGAAGCACGCGTGGTGTTTTCAGCTCTTCACTATATTGATGCATGATGTATGCTACACATGTGTACGTCAGCGCGCTATGAGAGGATTTCACCATTTCATTTGATAAAACTATTTGTGCCTATAATGTTTATTTATTTATTATTATTGTCAGCTAATAAAAGCTATGCTTCAGGATCATATTCATATAACATCTAAGGCTAAATGTAGCTCTTGACTGGTTGAGTTAGATGATGATTAACACTAAACTGTAGAAAATCAGTTGAGTCTCCCCAGCTGGAAATGGCTGTTAAAATCTTGTGTTTCTTATAATAAATTGACATATTGATAACACTGAATCTTTTATAATGCTCTTAATTACATGTTGATGCATACTGTATGTATTAGTTAGTGTGTGGTGCTTATGGGGTATGGTCACTTATTCCTTATATGTTTGTAATGTTTGTTATAACTGTTTCAAATGCAAGACATTGATTGCATGAGATTAAGTTTGTAAATGATAGCTGTGTCCTTTTGTAGTGTGCACATATATTTATCATCAAACTGATAACTGTGACTAAATTCAGTATATATACGTCTGCCATATGTTGCCACCCCATGAATATTTTTCTAGATCCGCCCCTGTGCAGGTGTATAATGTTTTCATTATAAAATGTGTGTGTGTGTGTGTGTGTTCAGCCGAAGCAGCGCAGTAGTTCAGAGGAGAGTATGGCAGCAGAAGATGATCACAGTAAAGCTCTGGGCATCAGCATCTCTACACCTTTATTCAGGACGTCCAGCGGGACACACACACGACCTCGACCCGTCCCTCGACCACGATCTGTGCGCAGCGTCAACTCAGGTTATCATCACACACACACACACACACACACACACACACACTGTTCTCTCCTGATCCACCTGTATAACAGCCCGTGTGTGTGTGTGTGTGTGTGTGTGTGTGTGTGTGTAGATCCGTCTGCGTTCTCCAGCTTCCGCACTGAACCTCCAGCAGATCTTCAGCCTCCTGAACTTCCACCGAAGGACAGAAGACGCAGACAAGCTCCTCAGGTGCGTGCTGATGTCCTCTAGTTCTGCTTCAACTCAGATCACATCACCAGATCTTTAGGAGATTACAGCCAGAGCTTCTTCTTTTCATGTGCTCATCCACTAACATAAAGAAGATTCTGTGCAAAATGGGTTATCGATTGTTTTAATCTTCACACCTGTGTAAGAAGTGTGGGTTAATGCTCTGAGCTCTCACAGGAAGTCAGATGTGTTGTGTGAGGTTAGTTGTGTCTCTGCTGTCAGGTCACAGTGTTGTTTCTCTCTCGTTCAGGATCCGGTCGAGTGCGTCAGTCCAGTGGTCAAGAAACCGCCGGTACGTCCTGACCTCACTTACTTCACACTTACTAGAAATAAGATGCGCCTGATTATAAGCTGCACTGAAACAAAATTGCATTGCTGAGAAAAATAAAATAAGAAATGTGTATAAGTGGCATATAATTATTGGAATCAGAAATAATGTAAACTTTTAAGAAATAAAAGAAAACTTTATAAACTCTGTAAGTAATACTATTATATAATATTTAGATTTTATATATTATTTGATTTATTTTTTTTATTTTTTTATTGTTTTGTATTTTTGTCATTTTATTAGTTTTTTTTTAATTAATTTTGTATCTCAGTTTTAGTTTTATTTATTTTAGCTCAAGTTAAATTTAATTTAATAAAAAAAATTTTTAATAAATTAAAAATTAGCCTAAGCTAATTATTGCCTAACTGCAACTGACTGAAATAAATGATAAAATATTTGTAATTATTTTCTTAAAAATTAATGGTGGCATTCTTTATTATAAAGAAAATTTGTTTTGAACTCCAAGCCTAAGCACAAACTGTGTTAAATTTGAGAGGAGATGACAAGTGAAATATTATATTATATTATATTATATTATATTATATTATATTATATTGTATTGTATTGTATTGTATTGTATTGTATTGTATTGTATTGTATTGTATTGTATTGTATTGTATTGTATTGTATTGTATTGGATGATGGTGACTTGTATCCCGTGATGCTCCAGTAAGAAGCGGTGTTTGCTGACGTCTCTCTCTCTGACAGATTGTCTTCAGGAAGGTGTTTCACGGCTGTCCTCTGAAGCTCAGCTGCTCCATCTCATGGGAACATCCCTCCACTAAAGGTACAGTCTGACCTTTTCTGCCGGTCAGTTTTCAAGAGTATACACACTATCAGTAACGTTCCTCATGTTGGCTGTAGATCAGCACCTGATCTTCGGGGCGGATGAAGGGATCTTTACACTAAACCTCAACAGTTCTGAGACCACCATGGAGCTGGTGAGAGACCCTCACATCTTCAGATCATTCCTCAACACTTTCACTCTCCTTTAATCTGCTTCTGCTCTTTCCCAGCTGTTTCCGGGCAAGTGTGTGTGGCTGTACACCATCGGCGGCGTCTTAATGTCCGTCTCAGGTGAGGAGCACACCTGTGTGATGATGAAGATGATGATGGGAAGTGTGTGTGTGATGAAGGACTGATGAGAGTTTTGTGAAACAGGGAAGTCGTCTCAGCTGCACTCACACTCGCTGAAGGAGCTGTACGAACAGACGCGCAGAGAGCATCGCATCGTTGCCCTGCCGACACACAGGCTGTTGCCACGGTAACCGCCTCCTTCTGTATGCATTTGAGTTATGAGCATGACACACACTTTCTGCAGCAACACGTTTACCGATGTGTGTTTGATTCTGACCACACCTGCAAGAAAACTGAGAAACCACACACACACACACACACACACACACACACAGAACATACATCACTCTTAACGGAACTTTGTTGTGACTTAATGACCCAAATTAAGGCTAACCAAAAGAGAGCACACACACATACTTTCTCTCTCTCTCTCACACACACACACATTGAGTCTAATCTTGCTCCTCTCATCGTCTCATAACAGGAAGTCCGCAGTCAGCACAAAGATTCCAGACACAAAGGGATGCAGGACGTGTTCAGTGGGTGAGGCCAGAAATCCTCATCACTTCTACTTTAAGCAGCTTCAGAAAGCTTCTGGTTATCAGAATGATTCACACTGGTAAACGAACGACTGTTGGCTGTGTGTGTGTGTGTGTGTGTGCAGCTCATAACGCTCAGAACGGCTGTGTGTTTCTGTGCTGTGCGCTGGAGTCCAGTGTGGTTCTGCTGCAGTGGTACGAGCCCATGCACAAGTTCATGCTGATCAAGGTGAGGAACACAGACAGTGTGACCTTTCACATCACTCGCCCACCGCACACACACACACACACACACACACACACACACACGTCAGCACATATCTGTTCTGTTATAAATATGTTTCTCACTTCAGTCTCACTCTGTGTGTCGCAACAATCTTGCTTTCTGTCGACAGTAAACTAAAATGTTTGTGTAAAATCACCTTTTGTGACGTACATCACCATTTAAGGTTTTTGAAAGAAGTCTCATCTGCTCATCAAGGCTGCATTTATTTGATAAAAACAGAAAAGTACAGTGAAATATTATTCTAATGTAAATCCGCTGTTTTCTGTGTGAATCTGTGTTAAAGTGTAATGTATTTCTGTGATGCTCCGCTGTATTTTCAGCATCATTCCTCCAGTCTTCAGTGTCACATGATCTTCAGAAATCAGAATAATATGATGATTTACTTCTCAAGAAACATTTCTGATTATTATCAATGTTGAACACAGTTGTGCTGAACAATATTTCTGTGGAAACTGTGATGCATTTGATTTTTCAGGATTCACAGATGAACAGAAAGCTCAGTGTTTATTAGAAACAGAAATCTGTTACTGTCACCTTTGATCAGTTTAATGTGTCTTTAATGAATAAGATCATCAGTTTCATCATGTAATTCTGTTCTGTCTCACAGCAATTTGACTTCCCTCTGCCGACGCCGCTGCGTCTGTTTGAGATGATGGTGGCTCCGGATCAGGAATATCCTCAGGTTTATATCCGGGTGAGCAGAGGATCCGGGCCGTCACACCCGGTCCAGCTGGACTACATCGACCTGAACTCCAACACGTCCTGGTTCGCTGATACTGGACTCGGTAATGGATACACACACACACACACACACACACACACACACACACTCATGCAGCGCTGTAGAATGTCTCATGCATCTCTCTCTCTCTCTCTCTGTGTGTGTGTGTGTGTGTGTGTTTCTCAGAGAACCGCTGCGCTGACAGAGTTCAGCTGAATCAGCTGGACAGCGACACACTGCTAGTTTTGATGGACAGTGAGTATCATGTGACTGTGTCTGGAATATATACTGTGTGTGTGTGTGTGTGTGTGTGTGTATAATCTCTCAATCTTGGCTCATTATTATACAAAATGTGTTTAAAGGGGTCATACGATGTGATTTCAATTTCTCCTTTCTGTTTGGAGTGTTACAAGCTCTTGGTGATTAAAGAAGAAGATCTGTAATGTTGCAAAGACTAAAGTCTCAAATCCACCGAGATATTCTTTATGAGAGTTACGACTCACACAGATGTTCAGACAAAGAAAGGAAAATTGTGATGAATTTTTTTTTAAACCTTAAACCACATAAACACTTTTCATTACACCAAATACACAAAAAAATATTATTTTCAGCAGCATCATATGACCCCTTTAAAGAAAATGATATATGTATTTTTGTGCTCTTGGTTGCGGACTGAATGCAGATATAAACCCATTTCACACTTGTTTCAGAAGTATTGTCTGTGGTGTGAACATGACACAGAGTTATTGTAAACAACCCCCGAACATTCCATCAATGGCCACAGAAAGTTTCTTACAGAACGTCTGTCAGTGGAACGTTCCACACACACACACACACACACACACACTCATTGTCCCCTTACACACAAACACTACAGAAGATGTCATGGCTGTGATGGTGATGGTGTTTTTCTGTCGGTCATCAGACTCGGTTCATACGGTCGCTCTGGACGGATCGGCTAAATGTCACAGACACCTGACGGACGTCAAGCTTTAAGTTAGACATCGACGCCGTGGGTGAGTGTGTGTGTGTGTGTTCTCGCATGTTTTTAACCAGCAAGAACTCCATCAAAACCTACAAACTCTGTTCTCAGTGTATCACGACGAGACGCTGATCGCCGTCTGGAAACACGGCTGGCAGAGAGAAAGTCAGGGTCATCAGAGATCCTGCAGGAGATCACTGACCACAAGAAGACATCCGGCTGCTGGGGTCCGACAGGGTACACACACACACCACACACCAGGCTCACAAACACACACACACACACACAGACTCACATACACACACACACACACCACACACACACACACTCACACACACACACACACTCACACACACACCACACACACACACACTGATCGTCCAAGACAGTTTTCTTAAATTTCCCAACAGTTATCTTTAGAGAAAGTAACACACCGTTTAAGAGTTGTTGGCAAGATCATGAATTAATTTAATTTAATTATGGTATGTTTGATTCCTTTCAACAAAATCGTTGTCATGGAGAAGCGAGCGTGTGATGACCAATCAGGACTCTGTAATCTGTACATCTCTGGAGACGGTTGACTCCGCCCCTGTGTCCCTAACACGGCTAACTCTTTATTAATTAATCTCCTCCTGGTGTTGATAAAGAGGTCAGCACAGGTG
>NW_020527298.1:0-23370 GCF_003368295.1 Carassius auratus | reverse complement strand
TGTGTTCCGATTTTTTGTACATTATGTGTGAAACAAATAGCTCGAGGCGCACTCGGTTTTAAAGTGTATACGCACTCCGTTGAAAGTGTATAGGTGGCGCTATCGAGCCATTTTGCCACACTCTATGGAATATGGCCTTAAGATCTGTTTAGGCCAGGAACCTTATCACACATGTGAAGTTTGGGCAAGATCGGACATTTTATGCCTGAGTTATAACATCTTTTATTCCCATGGCGAGACATCGAACTTCATCACGGCGCCATGGACACGCCTTTTAACAAAAACTCGAGATCTTCACAACTAAACATCACACAGGTCTTTAGATTAGACTGACCACAAAAAGACATTGATGTCATAAAATTTCTAGGAGTAGTTTGTCGCAGCGTAAAATATGTAACTTCCTGTTGCCAATAGGTGGCGCTATGACTATAACTGAATATTGGCATGTAGATCTGTTCAGGTCAAGAGTCTTATCCAACATGTGAAGTTTGGGGCAGATTGGACATTGTATGTCTGAGTTACAGCAACTTCCTTTTTCATGGCGAAACATCAAATTTGTCAGGCCGCCATGGACCCGCCCTTTAACGAAACCTCAAGTCCTTCGCAATTTATTATCGCAAAGGGCTTTACATTACACTGACCAAGTTTGGTGTTGATCTGAATAAATCTCTAGGAGGAGTTTCGTTAAAGTACAACCCCTGAAAATGGCAAAAACAACACCAATTTTGAAGGGAAAATTCAAAATAACCGACTTCCTGTTGGGATCCGGATTTCGTACCAAGAGACTTTTTTGTAGGTGTTGGAGTGTTACATGTGTGTACCAATTTTTGTACATGTACGTGAAACATAGCTCGAGGCGCACTCCGTTGAAAGTGTATAGGTGGCGCTATAGAGCCATTCTGCCACACCCGGTGGAATATTGGCCTTGCAGATCTGTTCAGGCCAGGACTCTTATCACACATGTGAAGTTTGGGGAAGATCGAATATTTTATGCCTGAGTTATAACATCTTTTATTCCCATGGCGAGACATCAAACTTCGTCGCGGCGCCATGAACACGCCTTTTAAAGAAAACTCAAGATCTTCACAACTGAACATCGCACAGGCCTTTAGATTAGACTGACCACAAAAAAGACATTGATGTCATAAAATTTCTAGGAGTAGTTTGTCGCAGTGTAAAATATGTCACTTCCTGTTGCCAATAGGTGGCGCTATGACTATAACTGAATATGGGCATGTCAATCTGTTCAGGTTCGGAGTCTCATCAAACATGTAAAGTTTGGGGCAGATTGGACATTGTATGTCTGAGTTATAGCAACTTCATTTTTCATGGCGAATCATCGAAATTCGCCAGGCCGCCACGGACACGCCCTTCAACGAAAACTCAAGATCTTCGCAATTTAACATCACAAAGGCCTTTAGATTAGGCATACCAAATTTGGTGTTGATTTGAAGAAATCTCTAGGAGGAGTTCGTTAAAATACAACATATGGAAATGACCAAAATTACACAAAATTTGCTCATGATATTACAAATAACCGACTTCCTGTTGGTTTTAGAATTTTGGTCCAAGAGTCTTTTTTGTAGGTATTGGTGTGTTACATATGTGTGCCAATTTTCGTGCATGTACGTGAAACATAGCTCGAAGGCTGTTGATTTTCTTCGTATAGGTGGCGATGTCGAACCATTTTGCCACACCCTCTTCTGAATCCTATATCAGACTAAAATTTTCACCTGGTTTGACACGTGTGCAAAGTTTCATGACTTTTTGAGCATGTTTAAGCCCTCAAAAATGCGATTCATTTTGGAGAAGCGGAAGAATAAGAATAATAATAATAAACAGAGCAGATACAATAGGGTCCTCACACCATCGGTGCTCGGGCCCTAATTAAAGCTGCAAGCAGCGATGAACGGGCCCCTCGCACCCGGGCTCACCGCCATCGTGTGGCTTTAGTAAAAAGGTGTACATTGAGAAATATGCATTTAAACTCATAAATATAAGTGCAATATATAAAAGTTTATTCTATATGTGTGCCAATCTTCCTGTTTGCCAGCAGGTGGCGCTATCGTTATAATGGAATATTGGCCTTCAGATGTGTTCAAGCCAGGACCCTTATCACACATGTGAAGTTTGGGCAAGATCGGACATTTTATGCCTGAGTTATAACATCTTTTATTCCCATGGCGAGACATCGAACTTCGTCATGGCGACATGGACATGCCTTTTAACAAAAACTCAAGATCTTCACAACTAAACATCACACAGGTCTTTAGATTAGACTGACCACAAAAAGACATTGATGTCATAAAATTTCTAGGAGTAGTTTGTCTCAGTGTAAAATATGTCACTTCCAGTTGCCAATAGGTGGCGATATGACTATAACTGAATATTGGCATGTAGATCTGTTCAGGTGAAGAGTCTTATCAAAAATGTGAAGTTTGGGGCAGATTGGACATTGTATGTGTGAGTTATAGCACCATCATTTTTAATGGCGAATCATCGAAATTTGTCAGGCCGCCATGGACACGCCCTTTAACGAAACCTCAATTCCTTCGCAATTTAACATCGCAAAGGGCTTTAGATTACACTGACCAAGTTTGGTGTTGATCTGAATAAATCTCTAGGAGGAGTTCGTTAAAATACAACCCCTGAAAATGACAAAAACAACACCAATTTTGCAGGGAAAATTAAAAATAACCGACTTCCTGTTGGGATTCGGATTTTCGTACCAGGAGACTTTTTTGTAGCTATTGGTGTGTTACATATGTTAACCGATTTTCGTACATGTACATGACATGTAGCTCGAGGAACATTCCATTGAAAGTGTATAGGTGGCGCTATCGAGCCATTTTGCCACACCCAATGGAATATTGGCCTCCAGATGTGGGCAGGTCAGTACTCTTATCAAACATGTGAAGTTTGGGCAAGATCTGATATTTTATGCCTGAGTTACAACAACTTCTACTCCCATGGCGAGACATCGAACTTTGTCACGCCGCCATGGACACGCCCTTTAACGAAAACTCAAGATCTTCACAATTTAACATTGCACAGGCCTTTAGATTAGACTGACCACAAAAAAGACATGATGTCATCAAATTTCTAGGAGTAGTTCTTCGGAGCATAAAATATGACACTTCCTGTTGCCAATAGGTGGCGCTATGACTATAACTGAATATGGGCATGTCAATCTGTTCAGTTCCAGAGTCTATCAACCATGTGAAGTTTGAGGCAGATTGGACATTGTATGTCTGAGTTATAGCAACTTCATTTTTCATGGCGAATCATCGAAATTCGCCAGGCCGCCACGGACACGCCCATTAACGAAAACTCAAAATCTTCGCAATTTAACATCGCAAAGGCCTTTAGATGAGGCATACCAAATTTGGTGTTTATCTGAATAAATCTCTAGGAGGAGTTCGTTAAAATACAACGCATGGAAATGACAAAAATGACACAAAATTTGCTCATAAAATTAAAAATAACCGACTTCCTGTTGGGTTTTAGAATTTTGGTCCAAGAGTCTTTTTTGTAGGTATTGGAGAGTTACATGTGTATACCAATTTTCATACATGTACATGAAACGTAGCTCGAGGCGCACACCATTGAACGTGTATAGGTGGCGCTGTTGAGCCATTTTGCCACACCCACTTCTGAAACCCATATCATATGTGCATTTTCGCCGGTTCTGAGGTGTGTGCAAAGTTTCATGACTTTTTGAGTATGTTTAGGCCCTCAAAAATGCGATTCATTATGGAGAAGAATAATAATAATAATAATAATAATAATTAAAGCTGCAAGCAGCGATGAACGGGCCCTCGCACCCGGGCTCACCGCCATCGTGTTGCTTTAGTAAAAAGGTGAACGTTGAGAAATATGCATTTAATGTCCTAAATATAAGTGGAATATATCAAAGTATATCCCATATATGTGCCAATCTTACCGTTGCCAGCAGGTGGCGCTATCATTATAATGGAATATTGGCCTTCAGATGTGTTCAGGCCAGGACTCTTATCAAACATGTGAAGTTTGGGGAAGATTGATCATTTTATGCTTGAGTTACAACAACTTCTCTTGCTGTGGCAAGACATCAAATTTTGTCATGGCGCCATGGAAACGCCCTTTAACAAAAACTCAAGATCCCCAACAGTTAACATTGCACAGGCCTTTAGATTAGACTGACCACAAAATATATGTTAATCTCAAAAAAATGATAGGAGTAGTTTGTCGCAGCGTAAAACATGTCACTTCCTGTTGCCAATAGGTGGCGCTATGACTATAACTGAATGTGGGCATGTAGATCTGTTAAGGGCAGAAGTTTTATCTAACATGTGAAGTTTGGGGCAGATTGGACATTGTATGTCTGAGTTACAGCAACTTCCTTTTTCATGGCGAAACATCGAAATTTGTCAGGCCGCCATGGACACGCCCTTTAACGAAATCTAAAGATCTTCGCAATTTAACATCGCAAAGGGCTTAAGATTACACTGACCAGGTTTGGTGTTGATCTGAATAAATCTCTAGGAGGAGTTCGTTAAAGTACAACCCCTGAAAATGGCAAAAACAACGCCAATTTTGCAGAGAAAATTCTAAATAACCGACTTCCTGTTGGGATTCGGATTTCGTACCAAGAGACTTTTTTGTAGGTATTGGTGTGTTACATGTGTATACCGATTTTTGTACATGTACGTGAAACATAGCTCGAGGCGCACTCTGTTGAAAGTGTATAGGTGGCGCTATCGAGCCATTTTGCCACACCCTGATGGAATATTGGCCTTCAGATGTGTTCAGGCCAGGACTCTTATCACACATGTGAGGTTTGGGGAAGATCGGACATTTTATGCCTGAGTTATAACATCTTTTATTCCCATGGCGAGACATCGAACTTCGTGACGGCGCCATGGACACGCCTTTTAACGAAAACTCAAGATCTTCACAACTTAACATCGCACAGGCCTTTAGATTAGACTGACCACAAAAAATACATTGATGTCATAAAATTTCTAGGAGTAGTTCATCGCAGTGTAAAATATGTCACTTCCTGTTGCCAATAGGTGGCGCTATGACTATAACTGAATATGGGCATGTCAATCTGTTCAGGTCAGGAGTCTCATCAAACATGTGAAGTTTGGGGCAGATTGGTCATTGTATGTCTGAGTTATAGCAACTTCCTGTTTCATGGCGAATCATCGAAATTCGCCAGGCCGCCACGGACACGCCCATTAACGAAAACTCAAAAGCTTCGCAATTTAACATCGCAAAGGCCTTCAGATTAGGCATACCAAATTTGGTGTTGATCTGAAGAAATCTCTAGGAGGAGTTCGTTAAAATACAACGCATGAAAATGACAAAAATGACACAAAATTTGCTCATAATATTAAAAATAACCGACTTCCTGTTGGGTTTCGGATTTTGCTCCAAGAGTCTTTTTTGTAGGTATTGATGTGTTACATGTGTGTACCGATTTTCATACATGTACGTGAAATGTAGCTCGAGGCGCACACCGCTGAATGTGCATAGGTGGCGCTGTCGAGCCATTTTACCACGCCCACTTCTGAAACCCATATCAGACGTAAATTTTCGCCAGTTCGGAGGCGTGTGCAAAATTTGGTGACTTTTTGAGCATGTTTAGGCCCTCAAAAATGTGATTCATTTTGGAGAAGCGGAATAATAATAATAATAAACGGAGCAATTCCAATAGGGTCCTCACACCATCGGTGCTCGGGCCCTAATAATTAAAGCTGCAAGCAGCGATGAACGGGCCCTCGCACCCGGGCTCACCGGCAGCGAGTGGCTTTAGTTAATAGGTGAACGGTGAGAAATATGCGCTTAAACTCATAAATATAAGTAGAATATGTCAAGTGTTATTCCATATATGTGCCAATCTTCCTGTTGCCAGCAGGTGGCGCTATCGTTATAATGGAATATTGGCCTTCAGATGTGTTCAAGCCAGGACCCTTATCACACATGTGAAGTTTGGGCAAGATCGGACATTTTATGCCTGAGTTATAACATCTTTTATTCCCATGGCGAGACATCGAACTTCGTCATGGCGACATGGACATGCCTTTTAACAAAAACTCAAGATCTTCACAACTAAACATCACACAGGTCTTTAGATTAGACTGACCACAAAAAAGACATTGATGTCATAAAATTTCTAGGAGTAGTTTGTCACAGTGTAAAATATGTCACTTCCAGTTGCCAATAGGTGGCGCTATGACTATAACTGAATATTGGCATGTAGATCTGTTCAGGTGAAGAGTCTTATCAAAAATGTGAAGTTTGGGGCGGATTGGACATTGTATGTGTGAGTTATAGCACCATCATTTTTCATGGCGAATCATCGAAATTTGTCAGGCCGCCATGGACACGCCCTTTAACGAAACCTCAATTCCTTCGCAATTTAACATGGCAAAGGGCTTTAGATTACACTGACCAAGTTTGGTGTTGATCTGAATAAATCTCTAGGAGGAGTTCGTTAAAATACAACCCCTGAAAATGACAAAAACAACACCAATTTTGCAGGGAAAATTAAAAATAACCGACTTCCTGTTGGGATTCGGATTTCGTACCAAGAGACTTTTTTGTAGCTATTGGTGTGTTACATATGTTTACCGATTTTCGTACATGTATATGACATGTAGCTCGAGGCGCACTCCATTGAAAATGTATAGGTGGCGCTATCGAGCCATTTTGCCACACCCAATGGAATATTAGCCTCCAGATGTGTTCAGGTCAGTACTCTTATCAAACATTTGAAGTTTGGGCAAGATCTGATATTTTATGACTGAGTTACAACAACTACTACTCCCATGGCGAGACATCGAAATTTGACATGGCGCCATGGACACGCCCTTTAACGAAAACTCAAGATCTTCTCAATTTAACATCGTACAGGCCTTTAGATTAGACTGACGACAAAAAAGACATTGATGTCAAAAATTTCTAGGAGTAGTTTGTCGCAGCGTAAAATATGTCACTTCCTGTTGCCAATAGGTGGCGCTATGACTATATCTGAATATGGTCGTGTCAAACTATTCAGGACAGGAGACTCAGCAAACATGTGAAGTTTGGGGCAGATTGGTCATTGTATGTCTGAGTTATAGCAACTTCCTGTTTCATGGCGAATCATCGAAATTCGCCAGGCCGCCACACACAGGCCCTTCAACGAAAACTCAAAAGCTTCGCAATTTAACATCGCAATGGCCTTTAGATTAGGCATACCAAATTTGGTGTTGATCTGAATTAATCTCTAGGAGGAGTTCGTTAAAATACAATGCATGGAAATGACAAAAATGACACAAAATTTGCTCATAATATTAGAAATAACCGACTTCCTGTTGGGTTTCGGATTTTGCTCCAAGAGACTTTTTTGTAGGTATTGGAGAGTTACATGTGTATACCGATTTTCATACATGTACATGAAACGTAGCTCGAGGCGCACACCGTTGAACGTGTATAGGTGGCGCTGTTGAGCCATTTTGCCACACCCACTTCTGAAACCCATATCAGACGTAAATTTTCGCCAGTTCTGAGGTGTGTGCAAAGTTTCATGACTTTTCGAGCATGTTTAGGCCCTCAAAAATGCGATTCATCTTAGAGAAGAAGAATAATAATAATAAATATAGCTGCAAGCAGCGATGGCGGGCTCAAGCCATCAGTGCAACGCCACCCCGGTGGCATCGGGAAAACTGTGCCCAGCGGGCATAAGCATTTACAGTAACCCTCTGGCAATCAAATTTTAAGGGATATGGCAGTTAAAGGGTTAATCCGACCCATCTAGACTTTGAAATCACATACACAGAACAATATATATAACTTTAGTAACACTTTATTTTAATATATATAAAAAATGTATAAGGTGTGCATCGTAGCTGACACCTAAATGAACACATTACAATTGTTTTATGACTGCAAGTCTTTTTCCTCAAATGCTATTGAGCTTCAAATTTGCGTTTGAGCCCATGTGAAAAAGTAGCATAATTTACATATGACTTACAGTTTGTTTTAATAAATATCAAACATTCAATTTAATTATGCATTATAGCTGTCACCTAGATGGACAATTACAGTTGTTTTATGACTGTAAGTCATTCTCTTCAAATGCTACTGACGTTAGAAAAGTGTATAACAATATCACATGTAACTTTAGAGACGGTCCCTAAATTTGAGACTCTCGAATGTCCAATGTCAAGCCAACTTTATGCCTGTTTTTTTTTTTTTTTTTTTACTTTATTTTTCTTTTCTCTGTGCCGGATTGCTGATGTCTTTTACCCGGGCATAGATGTCCATCCATCAATTACGAACATTCATCCGCAAATGTCCGAGCGGTCGCGAGCGCGGATGGGAGAATGGCGCATGTTTTATTTTTTTTTGAGCTACTGGGATGGTGCCACCTCTGGGAGTTGGTGCCCTACGAAGACTGCGTATTCTGCATATAGGGAGCGGCGGTACTATCTGGAAGATATATTCCTCAAGCCGTCGTACAAGAGGAGGTGATGCTAGTACTTCATCTGTTCATAAAGCCTATATATAAAGTCTTAATATAGTATTCCACAATATGTTGTGCTATTCTAATATTATTGCGTTTTTTTATTGACATTGTTATTTGCTGTTATTTTTGACTTGATAAAAAAAAATTAAATATAAACTTATGCAATTGTGTATATATATATATATATATATATATATATATATATATATATATATATATATATATATATATATATATATATATATATATAGTGTACAGTTTTCTTTTATTGCATCTAGAAATAAGTGTTTCTGAGTTCTGTGTTTGTTTATTTAATTTTATTTTTTTAGGAAGATTACAGCATTTAATCTCCTCAAAATAAATGTGCATATAAACCATGAACAATTGAATTATAGCTGTATTTATAAAATGCTTACTAATGACTATTAATTTTGGGAGAAGGCTATATGATGCAGCAACAGTTGATGTTGAGGCCTAAGATATTTCTTAAGCTGTAATGATGAAAAAACAACAACAACAACAACAACACAAAATTGCTTATTTTTTCTCTGCTGGTGATTAAAGAGATGATTAAGTCTCCCTCTCTCTCTCTCTCTCTCTCTCTCTCTCTCTGACACCAAGCCCATCTCCTCTCTCACACATTCACACAAACTCAGCACACACACTTAACACACACACACTTAACACACACACACACATTACCCACAGTGACAGAGGGACAGAGTGACATCAGATGTATGGTAGTTTTTTTTATTTTCTCTCATCCATATAGTGTTGTGTAGTCATGAAACTATGCATATTTCCTCAGCATGACTTGTCTTCTATGTGTACATTTTGTTGAAGTGTTTAGAAGCTGCACTTAAAAAAATAAAAGACATTTACTGGTTCCTTTTTTACTGTTATTTCAAAAAATCACCATGACAAAACCATTCAAGCTATCCAAAATTCATTCGCACCTGTACTGTAAGATACATTCTTTAAACAGTGGTAAAAGAGGATGTGGTGCTGATCCTTCAAGAGTCACTCCAAACTTATCTGTCCATAAAGTCTATAAAGAATTATTCTTAATACACAGTATTTCACAAAACTTCAGCATATTATTCTAATTAAGTGAGGGTCATTTTATCAGTAAAATACATATTTTTCTTTGAAAGATTTCTATAAATGATTTAGATCATATTCGTTTCTACAATAATTATTTAAAAGTAATCCTATAGCTCCATCTGGTGGCCATTATTGGTACTAAGAATTGCAAGCTTGATTTATATGTTATGATAGTTTTAATTTTATGGTGGCTCCTGGACATGATAAAGCTATGAAACTTACTGTGATTCCTTCAAATGATGACTTCTACGTATATAAAAAATGATGAAGAGTTGGAATGAAGAATGTTAAAGATATAGTAAAATAACTATTGTATTTTTTTATGTTACTTTAATAAATCGGTATGGCCACGCCATTTAAGGTATCTTAAACCCATTCGCAATTTAACATCTTCAGTATATTGGCATCATGTTGAAAAAGTTTGGTGTGAACTACTTGTGTCTTCTTGAAGGAGTATGATTCATTTACAGGCTGATTTGATCATAAATCCACAATAAAATTTCTGAGATCTGAATCAATCTGTGTTGTTGTTTGTTTATTTTTATTTTTTTATTTTTCATAGGAAGATAACTGACTCTTTACTCTCCTTTTTAATAAATGTGCTTATAAACCAAGATCAAGCTATTTATAGTTGTATTTATAAGCTGCTTATTAATGACTATTTAAGTTGGGACAAGACTTTATAAAGCATGAACTGACTATTTACTAATGAGTGCAGTTATTATAAAGTGTTACCAATGCATTTACTAATGTTAACAAATTAGACATTATTTTACAGTGTTATAAAATCCTTTAATGACTTATAAGCATTTGTGAAAGTTCTGCTTGCATTACAGCTTAGTCTTGATCTGTGAGCTGAACAGTTTTACTGTTACATCCATGAGATTATGTAAATTAAGATAAATGTCATGTCACAGGATGGAATAGGTCAGTATCAAATGAGTTTGAAATTATTATTTGCAGCACAAATAAGTATTTTTAGAATTTTGTTTTTAATTCCTGAAACTGTCAGAAAAGGATAAGGCCTAAGAGATTTCTTAAGCTGTAATGAAAACAGCAATGTTAGCAACAGCAACAAAAAATAACAATTTAAAATATTTTTTTTTTTCTGGTGATTAAAGAGATGATTAAGTCTCTCTCTCTCTCTCTTTCTCTCTCTTTCTGTCTCTCATTGTGTCTGCCACTCAGCTCATGCCCATCCCCCACTCACAGACACACACACACACACACACACACTTTGTCAGCACACATACATTCCTCAAACAGAGGGACAGAGTGAGTTGAGATGTCTGACAGTTTTTTAATTTTCTTTTAATCATACAGTGTTGTAAAGTCATGAAACTATGCATATGTCCTCAGAATGATTTGATCTCTGTATGAATTTTTTTTAAGTGTTTGGAAGCTGCAATTTAAAAATACAAGACAATTAATGATTCCCTTTTTACTGTCATTTCAAAAAATCACCACGACAAAACCGTTCAAGCTAACCAAAATCCGTTCGCAATTTAAGTTCCTCAATGTTTTTTCAACATGTAGACAAAGTTTGGTGAGTATAGTGAACATTTCCTGTGAGGAGTATGCATTAAATCAGAGCTCAATTTAAATATTCAAATCAAAATAGCCGACTTCCTGTTGGTCGTAGCTGATGACTGTGAATTAGAAAGTTGTCCGTCTTGATAAGAACAATTTATGTACCAAGTTTGGTGTCTGTAGCTAAAACTAATCCCCCCACTTTTGACAAAAGGTGGCGCTATAGAGTGCCTCCTTCACGCCCTTTTAAAAGCTTTTGCCATGGTCTAGCTATCTTTAATACTGATATCTGTTTCGAGTTTCATGTAAATCTGAGCTAGTTATCTGCCTAAAAATCACCAGAACAGAACATTCAAGTTTGACACGTTGCCATGGCAACACTATATTAGATATAAATATCCCCACAACAGATTTTCTTCGGCCGTGTTTTGTCATTATTCTGATGAAGTTTGAAGCAAATCAAGTAAAAATAAGATGCTGAATTCAAAGCGTTTTGAAAATGATTCACTTCCTGCTGCCAGTTGGTGGCGCTATAACTTTGACTCCTAATAGTCACATATATATGATCGGTATCATACAATGAACAAACCAATTAAGTTTGATCAAATTCAGGAAATGTATGTGGATGTTATTATACATTTCCTGTTTCTCCTTTCTCGCCATAATTTCAACGCCTCGCCACGGGCAAACCGTTCGAGATATCAAAAATCTCTTCGCAATTTAGCATCCCCAATGTCTTGAGATCGTGTTCACCGAGTTTGGTGGTGAACGGGTGGAGTTCCTCAGAGGAGTATATCAAATTCCAGAGCATGTGTTTTTCATAAAACCCTAAATAGCCAACTTCCTGTTGGGCGGAGCTTATGACATGCAGTGTGAAAGTTGTTTGGTTTGATGAGTTATATATATGTACCAAGTTTCATATGTATACGTGCAAGTATGCATGATATATGGCCCTCGGTACTACAGGGGGCGCTTTTTGTTTTTGAGCATGTTAAGGGCCCCAAAAGCCCCCGAAACCTTGAAGAAAAATAATAATAATAATAATAATAACAAATAATCCTAAGGAAAACAATAGGGCTCTCGCCCTCCAGGCTTGAGCCCTAAATATAGCTGCAAGCAGCGATGGCGGGCTCAAGCCACCAATGCCATCGCCACCCCGGTGGCATCAGGTAAACTGTGCCCAGCGGCCACATGCATTCACAATATCCCTCTGGCTGTGAGGTTTTAAGGGATATGGCAGTTAAAGGGTTAATCCGAATCATTTAGACTTTAAAATCACATTCACAGAACAATATATATATATATATATATATATATATATATATATATATATATATATATATATATATATAACTTTAGTAACACTTTACAATAAGATTCCATTTATAAACATTATGTTAACATGAACAATATTTATATAGCATTCATTCAACAATGTTTTATTGTGATTTTTTTCCAAGCACATTTTACCAATTCCAAACCATATAAATCTTAATAACTACCATTATTTTTTATTTAATCATTTATGAGTGCTATACAATAGTCCAGGAAAGCTGGAAGAGAAAAACAGGTCAAGAAGAACTGACAAAAAGAATTGCAAAATAATTAGGAATTAATGTGAAGATTAATTTTTAGTCAATTCTGCAAGACAGACTTTTCAGGAAAGGAGGTGGAATAAAAATGAGCTCCTAAATCTTAATCCCGGATTCTGGAAGATATATTCCTCAAACCATCGAACAAGAGGAGGTGGTGCTGGTCCTTCACGAGTCACTCTAATCAGTTCATAAAGCCTATATATAAAGCCTTAATATTTAGTATTTCACAATACTTCATGGTATTCTAATTAAATCATTTTTTGGAATCTTAGATCTCTCAGAACCTGACACCGAGTAATTCTGAGACTCCAGGAAAGTGGCAGTTCTGTAAAATGTTGGCGCTGGAGACTAAATGCTCCCTGATAGTTTCACACCTAATTCACTTAACACACACACACACACACACACACACACACTACCCACTGTGACAGAGGGACAGAGTGACATCAGATGTATGATAGTTTTTTAATTTTCTATCATCCATATAGTGTTGTATAGTCATGAAACTATGCATATTTCCTCAGAATGACTTGTCTTCAATGTGTAAAGTTTTGAGAAGTGTTTAGAAGCTGCACTTTAAAAAAATAAAAGACATTTACTGGTTACTTTTTTACTGTTATTTCAAAAAATCACCACGACAAAACCATTCAAGCTATCCAAAATAAAATTGCATCTGTTCTGTAAGATAAATTCTTTAAAAAGTGGTAAAAGAGGATGTGGTGCTGATCCTTCAAGAGTCACTCAAAACGTGTCTGTCCATAAAGCCTATAAAGAATTATTCTTAATATACAGTTCACAATATTTCAGCTTGTTATTCTAATTAAGTGAGGGTCATTTTATCAGTAAAATACATAAAATTAATATTATTTTTCTTTGAAAGATTTCTATAAATGATTTAAATCATACTTGTTTCTACAATAATTATTTAAAAGTAATCCTATACCTCCATCTGGTGGCCTTTATTGGTACTAAGAATTGCAAGCTTCATTTATAAGTTATGATAGTTTTAATTTTATGCTGGCTCTTGAAAATGATAAAGCTATGAAACTTACTGTGCTTCCTTCAAATGATGACTTCTACGTATATAAAAAATTATGAAGAGTTTGGAATGAAAAAATTTAAAGATATAGTAAAATAACTATTGTATTTTTTTATGTTACTTTAATAAATCGCTATGGCCACACCATTTAAGCTATCCTAAACCCATTCACAATTTAACATCTCAGTATATTGGCTTCATGTTAAAAAAAGTTTGGTGTGAACTACTTGTGTCTTCTTGGAGGAGTATGAAATCATTTACAGGCTGATTTTATCATAAATCCACAATAGAATTTCTGAGTTCTGTATCAATCTGTGTTGTTGTTTGTTTATTTATATTTTTTTATTTTTCATAGGAAGATAACTGATCCTTTACTCTCCTTTTTAATAAATGTGCTTATAAACCAAAAACAAGCTATTTATAGCTGTATTTATAAACTGCTTACTACTGACTATTAATATTGGGACAAGGCTTTATAAAGCATGAACTGACTATTTACTTTTTGAGTTTGAAATTATTATTTGCAGCACAAATAAGGTTTTTTAGGATTTTTAAAAATCCCTAAAACTGTCAGAAAAGGATAAAGCCTATTTCTATGTGAGTGGCTACATTTATTTGTTTTCATAACTATAATGCATAAACTATGAAATTATACAAAATGTATAAAAAAGTACAACAGTTATTGTTTTCCAATGTTTTTTATTAATTTTTTTTTTTTTTTTGGATTTACATTTAAAAAAATTAGCCTACTGCAATCATTCTAAACAGCTTGAATAAAACCTGTTAATATTTATTATAGACCACTGTAACTGTGTATAATCTAACAAACAAGTTTATTATGAAAATAAAAGTGTGTACACCAGATAAATTGGACGATAAAGGAATTGCTAACAATAGTATAATAGAGCATGTTTTATGTTTTTAGGCGTTTAGATGCAGAAATGGACAAATAAAATGTAAAATAAAATGTAATTGATTTAATTAAATATAGATTAATTCTTGTTAGAGCAAAATAATAAATAAATACGTACACACATTAAAAAAGCAGCCAAGATGAATGAATTTATTTTTTATATAGATTAAAATTGAAGACAGAAGCAGCTGGTATATGCGGTCACTTAATATTCAAATCCAGTAGATCCACTTCAGATATATTTCCCAACAGTTTATGTTCACGTGGCTGTTTTCGTTTATATTCGCTTAGCTATTATGTGTTTTGAAATAATCTTGTCCGTGATGTGTTCGACGAAAGCCAGAATCCTGCAGCTCGAGAGATATATGTTATTCTGCCAGTCGCGGTGTCAAATAGTCTTGCACACTTAAACGAGTCACAAACACCTGCATTTAGCTCTTGTAGTGTTACAATGGGTTTATTGTGTGCATTTGTGGTAATATTTTATTTAAAAAAGCTCTTAAACAAGAATAAATTCGTTTGTTTTGAGCTCGACACTGTACGCGCTGATCGGAGGCGTGATTTCAGATAGGCAGCCACAAATATTTCATTTTAACACAAACAGTTCAAAAACATCTGAATTTAGCTCTTGGTGTGTTCTAATTGGTTGATTGTGTGATATCGCTGTAATAATTTATTTTTAAAAGCTTTAAAACAGGAATAAATTCGTTTTCTCTGAGCTCTTTACTCAAGACGCTCGTGATCACAGCGGTGATTCATCTCTCCTATTTCTCACGTATCTCTGGCCAGAAATAATTTATCCATGAGCCCTGAACCGGTAATAATCAGATATGTTGGTTTAGCTTGTCAGTGTGAATTAAATCTAAGTATTTATTTGTATTTTTAACCGATTTAAAAGTGAAAGTAAATGTCCGGGAATTGAACCTGTAGGGGCGCTATTTCTCTCAGACAATGGAAGTCTGAAGCACATATACTCAAACAGAGGGACAGAGTGAGATGAGATGTCTGACAGTTTTTTAATTTTCTGTTATCCATACAGTGTTGTAAAGTCGTGAAACTATCCATATTTACTCAGAATGACTTTTTTTCTGTATGAAAAAAGGTTTTGAAGTGTTTGGAATTTAAAAATGCAGGACAATTAATAATTTCATTTTTACTGTCATTTAAAAAAATCACCACGACAAAACCGTTCAAGCTATCCAAAATCCATTGGCAATTTAAGTTGTTTAAAATGTTTTGGCATCATGTAGACAAAGTTTGGTGTGTATAGTGTTACTCTCCTCTGAGCAGTATGCATTAATTCACAGCTAAATGTAAAAAAAAATCCACATTCAAATCAAAATAGCTGACTTCCTGTTCATCGTAGCTGATGACTGTGAATTAGAAAGTTGTCCGTCTTGATAAGAACAATTTATGTACCAAGTTTGGTGTCTGTAGCTAAAACTAACCCCCCCACTTTTGACAAAAGGTGGCGCTATAGAGTGCCTCATTCACGCCCTTTTAAAAGCTTTTGCCATTGTCTAGCTATCACTAATACTGATATGTGTTTTGAGTTTCATGTAAATCTGAGCTTGTTGTCTGCCTCAAACTCACCATAACAGAACATTCAAGTTTGACACGTTGCCATGGCAACACTATATCAGATATCAATATCCCCACAACAGATTTACATCGGCCGTGTTTTGTCATTATTCTGATGAAGTTTTAAGTAAATCGAGTAAACATAAGATGCTGAATTCAAAGCATTTGGAAAATGACACACTTCTTGCTGCCAGTTGGTGGCGCTATAACGTTGACTCTTAATAGTCACATATATACAATCAGTATCATACAACGAACAAACCCATGAAGTTTGATCAAATTCAGGAAATGTATGTGGATGTTATTAGACATTTCCTGTTTCTCATTTCTCGCCATAAGTTCCACGCCTCGCCACGGGCAAACCGTTTGAGATATCAAAAATCCCCTCGCAATTTTTCATCCACAATGTCTTGAGATCATGTTCACCGAGTTTCGTGGCGAACGGGTTGAAAACCTCAGAGGAGTATTTCAAATTCCAGAGCATGCTTTTTTTAAACAGCCCTGAATAGCTGACTTCCTGTTGGGCGGAGCCTATGACATAAAGCACGAAAGTTGTTCAGCTCAATGAGATCTACAAGTGTACTGAGTTTCATATAAATATATGCAAGTGTGTGTGAGCTATGGTTCAAGATTTCTGACTGTGTTCAAGGGGGCGCTGTAGAGCCCCTGTGCCACACCCGGGTCCCAGCCTCTGCGGCGTCCTGATGGCCGCAGATTCCAATGTGTGTGCCAATTTTCAAGAGTTTTTGAGCATGTTAAGGCCCCCATAAACCCCCGGAAGGTTTAATAAAAAATAAAAAAATAATAATAATAATAAGAAGAATAATCCTTAGGGGAACAATAGGGCTCTTCGCCCCTTCGGGCTTGAGCCCTAATTAAAGCTGCAAGCAGCGATGAACGGGCCCTCGCACACGGGCTCACCGGCAGCGAGTGGCTTTAGTAAATAGGTGAACGGTGAGAAACATGCATTTAAACTCATACACTGACCACAAAAAAATACATGAATCTAAAAAAAATTCTAGGAGTAGTTTGTTGCAGCATAAAACATGTAACTTCCTGTTGCCAGCAGGTGGCGCTATGAGTATAACTGAATATGGGCATGTAGATCTGTTAAGGGCAGAAGTCTTATCTAACATGTGAAGTTTGGGGCCGATTGGACATTGTATGTCTGAGTTAAAGCAACTTCCTTTTTCATGGCGAAACATCAAAATTTCTCAGGCCGCCATGGACACGCCCTTTAACGAAACCTCAAAATCTTCACAATTTAACATCGCAAAGGCCTTTAGATTTAACTGACCAAGTTTGGTGTTGATCTGAATATATCTCTAGGAGTAGTTTGTTCAAGTACAACCCCTGAAAATGGCAAAAACAACGCCAATTTTGCCAAGAAAATTCTAAATAACCGACTTCCTGATGGGATTTGGATTTCGTACCAGGAGACTTTTTTTGTAGGTATTGGTGTGTTACATGTGTGTACCGATTTTTGTACATGTACGTGAAAAATAGCTCGAGGCGCACTCCATTGAATGTGTATATGCACTCCGTTGAAAGTTTATAGGTGGCGCTATCGAGCCATTTTGCCACACCCAATGGAATATTGGCCTTCAAATGTGTTCAGGCCAGGACTCTTATCACACATGTGAAGTTTGGGGAAGATCGGACACTTTATGCCTGAGTTATAACATCTTTTATTCCCATGACGAGACATCGAACTTCGTCACGGCGCCATGGACATGCCTTTTAACAAAAACTCAAGATCTTCACAACTAAACATCACACAGGTCTTTAGATTAGACTGACCACAAAAAAGACATTGATGTAATAAAATTTCTAGGAGTAGTTCGTTGCAGTGTAAAATATGTCACTTCCTGTTGCCAATAGGTGGCGCTATGACTATAAATGAATATGGGCATGTAGATCTGTTCAGGTCAAGATTCTCATCCAACATGTGAAGTTTGGGGCAGATTGGACATTATATGTCTGAGTTACAGCAACTTCCTTTTTCATGGCGAAACATCGAAATTTGTGAGGCCGCCATGGACACGCCCTTTAACGAAACCTCAAGTCCTTCGCAATTTAACATCGCAAATGGCTTTAGATTACACTGACCAAGTTTGGTGTTGATCTGAATAAATCTCTAGGAGGAGTTCATTAAAGTACAACCCCTGAAAATGGCAAAAACAACACCAATTTTGAAGGGAAAATTCAAAATAACCGACTTCCTGTTGGGATCCGGATTTCGTACCAAGAGACTTTTTTGTAGGTATTGGTGTGTTACATGTGTGTACCAATTTTTGTACATGTACGTGAAACATAACTCGAGGCGCACTCCGTTGAAAGTGTATAGGTGGCGCTATAGAGCCATTCTGCCACACCCGGTGGAATATTGGCCTGCAGATCTGTTCAGGCCAGGCCTCTTATCACATATGTGAAGTTTGGGGAAGATCGGACATTTTTTGCCTGAGTTATAACATCTTTAATTCCCATGGCGAGACATCGAAATTCGTCGCGGCACCATGAACAAGCCTTTTAACGAAAACTCAAGATCTTCACAACTGAACATCGCACAGGCCTTTAGATTAGACTGACCACAAAAAAGACATTGATGTCATAAAATTTCTAGGAGTAGTTCGTCGCAGCGTAAAATATGTCACTTCCTGTTGCCAATAGGTGGCGCTATGACTATAACTGAATATGGGCATGTCAATCTGTTCAGGTTCGGAGTCTCATCAAACATATGAAGTTTGGGGCAGATTGGACATTGTATGTGTGAGTTATAGCAACTTCATTTTTCATGGCGAATCATCGAAATTCGCCAGGCCGCCACGGACACGCCCTTCAACAAAAACTCAAGATCTTCACAATTTAACATCGCAAAGGCCTTTAGATTAGGCATACCAAATTTGGTGTTGATTTGAAGAAATCTCTAGGAGGAGTTCGTTAAAATACAACACATGGAAATGACCAAAATTACACGAAATATGCTCATAATATTAAAAATAACCGACTTCCTGTTGGGTTTAGAATTTCGCTCCAAGAGTCTTTTTTGTAGGTATTGGTGTGTTACATGTGTATACCGATTTTCATACATGTACATGAAACGTAGCTCGAGGCGCACACCGTTGAACGTGTATAGGTGGCGCTGTTGAGCAATTTTGCCACACCCACTTCTGAAACCCATATCAGACGTAAATTTTCGCCAGTTCTGAGGTGTGTGCAAAGTTTCATGACTTTTCGAGCATGTTTAGGCCCTCAAAAATGCGATTCATTTTAGAGAAGAAGAATAATAATAATAATTAAAGCTGCAAGCAGCGATGAACGGGCCCTCGCACCCGGGCTCACCGGCAGCGAGTGGCTTTAGTTAATAGGTGAACGGTGAGAAATATGCGTTTAAACTCATAAATATAAGTAGAATATATCAATGTTTATTCCATATATGTGCCAATCTTCCTGTTGCCAGCAGGTGGCGCTATCATTATAATGGAATATTGGCCTTCAGATGTGTTCAGGGCAGGACTTTTATCGAACATGTGAGGTTTGGGGAGGATTGGACATTTTATGCCTGAGTTACAACAACATCCTATTTCATGGCGAAACAACGAAATTTGTCGGGCCGCCATGGACACTCCCTTTAACGAAACCTCAAGATCTTCGCAATTTAAGATCGCAAAAGGCTTTAGATTACACTGACCAAGTTTGGTGTTGATCTGAATAAATATCTAGGAGGAGTTTGTTAAAGTACAACCCCTGAAAATGGCCAAAACAACACTAATTTTGCAGAGAAAATTCGAAATAACTGACTTCCTGTTCAGATTCGGATTTCGTACCAAGAGACTTTTTCGTAGATATTGGTGTGTTACATGTGTGTACCGATTTTTGTACATGTACGTGAAACATAGCTCGAGGTGCACTCCGTTTAAAGTGTATATGCACTCCGTTGAAAGTGTATAGGTGGCGCTATCGAGCCGTTTTGCCACACTCGATGGAATATTGGCCTTCAGATCTGTTCAGGCCAGGACCCTTATCACACAAGTGAAGTTTGGGCAAGATCAGACATTTTATGCCTGAGTAATAACATATTTTATTCCCATGGCGAGACATCGAACTTCATCACGGCGCCATGGACACACCTTTTAACAAAAACTCAAGATCTTCACAACTAAACATCACACAGGTCTTTAGATTAGACTGACCACAAAAAAGACATTGATGTCATAAAATTTCTAGGAGTAGTCTGTCACAGTGTAAAATATGTCACTTCCTGTTGCCAATAGGTGGCGCTATGACTATAACTGAATATGGGCATGTAGATCTGTTCAGGTCAAGAGTCTCATCCAACATGTGAAGTTTGGGGCAGATTGGACATTGTATGTCTGAGTTACAGCAACTTCCTTTTTCATGGCGAAACATCGAAATTTGTCAGGCCGCCATGGACACGCCCTTTAACGAAATATAAAGATCTTCACAATTTAACATCGCAAAGGGCTTAAGATTACACTGACCAGGTTTGGTGTTGATCTGAATAAATCTCTAGGAGGAGTTCGTTAAAGTACAACCCCTGAAAATGGCAAAAACAACACCAATTTTGAAGGGAAAATTCAAAATAACCGACTTCCTGTTGGGATCCGGATTTCGTACCAAGAGACTTTTTTGTAGGTATTGGAGTGTTACATGTGTGTACCAATATTTGTACATGTACGTGAAACATAGCTCGAGGCGCACTCCGTTGAAAGTGTATAGGTGGCGCTATAGAGCCATTCTGCCACACCCGGTGGAATATTGGCCTGCAGATCTGTTCAGGCCAGGACTCTTATCACACATGTGAAATTTGGGGAAGATCGGACATTTTATGCCTGAGTTATAACATCTTTTATTCCCATGGCGAGACATCGAACTTCGTCGCGGCGCCATGAACAAGCCTTTTAACGAAATCTCAAGATCTTCACAACTGAACATTGCACAGGCCTTTAGATTAGACTGACCACAAAAAAGACATTGATGTCATAAAATTTCTAGGAGTAGTTCGTTGCAGCGTAAAATATGTCATTTCCTGTTGCCAATAGGTGGCGCTATGACTATAACTGAATATGGGCATGTCAATCTGTTCAGGTTCGGAGTCTCATCAAACATGTGAAGTTTGGGGCAGATTGGACATTGTATGTGTGAGTTATAGCAACTTCATTTTTCATGGCGAATCATCGAAATTCGCCAGGCCGCCACGGACACGCCCTTCAACGAAAACTCAAGATCTTCGCAATTTAACATCGCAAAGGCCTTTAGATTAGGCATACCAAATTTGGTGTTGATTTGAAGAACTCTCTAGGAGGAGTTCGTTAAAATACAACACATGGAAATGACCAAAATTACACAAAATATGCTCATAATATTAAAAATAACCGACTTCCTGTTGGGTTTAGAATTTCGCTCCAAGAGTCTTTTTTGTAGGTATTGGTGTGTTACATATGTGTGCCAATTTTCGTGCATGTACGTGAAACATAGCTGGAAGGCTGTTGATTTTCTTGGTATAGGTGGCGCTGTCGAGCCATTTTGCCACACCCTCTTCTGAATCCTATATCAGACGAAAATTTTCACCAGGTTTGACGCGTGTGCAAAGTTTCATGACTTTTTGAGCATGTTAAAGCCCTCAAAATGCGATTCATTCGGGAGAAGAAGAAGAAGAATAATAATAATAATAATAAAAACAAAGCAGATACAAGAGGGTCCTCGCACTCGGTGCTCGGGCCCTAATTAAAGCTGCAAGCAGCGATGAACGGGCCCTCGCACCCGGGCTCACCGGCAGCGAGTGGCTTTAGTTAATAGGTGAACGGTGAGAAATATGCGTTTAAACTCATAAATATAAGTAGAATATATCAATGTTTATTCCATATATGTGCCAATCTTCCTGTTGCCAGCAGGTGGCGCTATCATTATAATGGAATATTGGCCTTCAGATGTGTTCAGGGCAGGACTTTTATCGAACATGTGAGGTTTGGGGAGGATTGGACATTTTATGCCTGAGTTACAACAACATCCTATTTCATGGCGAAACAATGAAATTTGTCAGGCCGCCATGTACACGCCCTTTAACGAAACCTCAAGATCTTCGCAATTTAAGATCGCAAAAGGCTTTAGATTACACTGACCAGTTTGGTGTTGATCTGAATAAATATCTAGGAGGAGTTCTTTAAAGTACAACCCCTGAAAATGGCCAAAACAACACTAATTTTGCAAGAGAAAATTCGAAATAACTGACTTCCTGTTGGGATTCGGACTTCGTACCAAGAGACTTTTTCGTAGATATCGGTGTGTTACATGTGTGTACCGATTTTTGTACATGTACGTGAAACATAGCTCAAGGCGCCACTCCGTTTAAAGTGTATACGCACTCCGTTAAAAGTGTATAGGTGGCGCTATTGAAGCCATTTTGCCACACTCGATGGAATATTGGCCTTCAAGATCTGTTCAGGCCAGGACCCTTATCACACAAGTGAAGTTTGGGCAAGATCGGACATTTTATGCCTGAGTTATAACATCTTTTTATTCCCATGGCGAGACCCATCGAACTTCATCACGGCGCCATGGACACACCTTTTAACAAAAACTCAAGATCTTCAACAACTAAACATCACACAGGTCTTTAGATTAGACTGACACAAAAAAGACATTGATGTCATAAAATTTCTAGGAGTTGTTTGTCGCAGTGTAAAATATGTAACTTCCCTGTTGCCAATAGGTGGCGCTATGACTATAACTGAATAATTGGCATGTAGATCTTGTTCAGGTCAAGAGTCTTATCCAACATGTGAAGTTTGGGGCAGAATTGGACATTGTATGTCTGAGTTACAGCAACTTCCTTTTTCATGGCGAAACATCCGAAATTTGTCAGGCCGCCATGGACCCGCCCCTTTAACGAAACCTCAAGTCCTTCGCAATTTATTATCGCAAGGGCCTTTAGATTACACTGACCAAGTTTGGTGTTGATCTGAATAAATCTCTAGGAGGAGTTCGTTAAAGTACACCCTGAAAATGGCAAAAACAACACCAATTTTGAAGGGAAAATTCAAAATAACCGACTTCCTGTTGGGATCCGGATTTCGTACCAACAGACTTT
>NW_020527297.1:0-15111 GCF_003368295.1 Carassius auratus | reverse complement strand
TGCATTATTTTACACAGTTTTGATCATTTGTGGGATTTCTGTTTGTATTAATAGGCCTCTGTGTACACTATGCAAATAACATATTATAAAATTACTGGTTTATAGTTGTCTAAATGCAATTGTTCAACATGTTTTTGATAATTATTGACCTTCAGAGTCTAGAGAATTGTACTTCAGTGGTTTTATTGATTTTCATCTTATACCCTATCACTAGTTTGCCAAAGTAACTTTTTAAAATATTCTTGAATATTTAATTAACAGCTTTATTGACAACATTGGTCCCAGAGGCAAAGTTGTTCAGAATGAGGAGATCTATCATATGATATGAAGATCTAGTGTTTTTGAGTGAATATATGAGCATTTTCAAACAATTTGAGGCCATTTGCAATATAAATCTTGTGTTTTGAGACCTTTTCTACTGTTATAGCGCCACCTATGGTCTGATCTCCATGAAACTTTGCATGCTTGTTAAGAGTCATCTGTTTACATGATTTCACCAAGGTTCATAAAGTTTTGAGTTTTCGTTTAGGTTTTATAGGCTTTGGGGTATGTTTGGCCACACCCCTTTTTCTAAATCATCCCTTTACAGCTAACCAAAGGACAAAATTCAACATTTTTTTTGATAATTATTGATCTACAGAGTCCACAGAATATTACTGCAGTGGTTTGGTTCCGATCGGGCAAAAAACCTAGGACTAGTTCGCAAAAGTAGGTTTTTAACATATTTGTGAATAACAATTGAACGATTTGATTGACAGCAATGGTTCTTGAGGCAAAGTTGTGCATTATGAGGAGATCTAATCAAATGATATGCATATTGTGTTGATATGTGAAAACAACACGTGATTACAGAGCCATAAATCTCGTTAGCGCCAACTAGTGGCCGATTTCTTTCAAAATTCTTACAGACCTTAAGGTTCATGAGTCGAACGTACCCAGCGAGTTTCGTTCCGATCAACATCCGATAACCCTTTCAAATAAGTGCTTAAATTTGTTTGGCCAATGGCGGCCATGTTTTTTGAGATATGCAAATGTCCTCGTAGATACATTTGCCCCTTCAGACCAAGACACTGCATACCAATTTTCAAGTCGATCGAGCCAACGGTTGCCTAGTTATAGCCATTTAGGTGTTTTTTCTTTTTATAGCGCCCCCAAGTGGCAGAGGTGTGCAATTTTTTTTTATTTGACCAAAGTTTTAGCTCATACAAATGTCTAGCAAGTTTGGTTAAGATATCTTATTTCATTCACGAGTTATAGCCTGTTGCGTAAAATTGGTCCTCGACTTTCGAACGTTTTGACATCCCATTTCGACAGTGAGTCGAAATTTCAACTTTTTTTTGATAATTATTGATATTCACTGTCCAGAGAAAACTTCTGCAGTAGTTTGGTTCTGATTGGGTGAAAAACCTAGGACTAGTTCGCAAAAGTAGGTTTTGGACATACGTCAAATTTGCGAAAAAACGAGGCCTCCTAGACCCAAAATCACAGTGACCGTTTTTAATTTCGCATGACCCACGGATTCCAGAAATGTAAAATTTTTGGGTCTATGACAAGCGGTTTAGGAGCTATTAGCATAAACGCATTTTTGATCACTGTAGCGCCCCCCATAGGCCAATTAGGCTGAGACTTTGTCAGAATGTCCCCTCGGGGAGCTCTACCTTCTGGCCAAGTTTCAGCTCTCTAGGCCTTACGGTTTGGTCTGCACGATCAGTTTTAGCGGAGAAAAATAATAATAATAATAAAAAAAATCCTAACAGATACAATAGGGTTTCAGCACTGCGTGCTTGAACCCCTAATAATAATAATAATAATTAAAGCTGCAAGCAGCATTTTACCGGGGTTCAAGCACATTAAGGCCTCTGAGGTGGTCAGAGCCAACCTGGATGCATGGATGACATTTAAACACATCCAAAATGGAGAACAGGCTAACAGACAGACACACACACTGAAAGTAAATGATTAGACTAATATATGTATACTCTATAAGCATATGCACACACACACACACACACACACAGACACACACACACACAAAGACACACGTATACATGAACAAACATTTTGTTGCAGATATAGGTATTTGACATAAGTGTCACAGTGTCTGGGTTGTTGTTCCCCGGGGTTCCACTAGATGTCCTCCTTCTCACGGTGCCTGTCCCAGATCACTTCCTGTTCCCTTATATGGTCACCTTCCTCCTTGTTA
The DNA here is from genome assembly GCF_003368295.1 of Carassius auratus. NCBI lineage: Eukaryota > Metazoa > Chordata > Actinopteri > Cypriniformes > Cyprinidae > Carassius > Carassius auratus. The sequence goes on along the minus strand of NW_020527297.1, from coordinate 12,908 downwards.
CCTGATTGATTGTTCACCCCACCTGTCTCCTGTTTCCCAATTATCCTTCTGTGTATAAATACCCAGTCTGTCTTAGTCTATGTCACGGAGTCCTTGTCTGATGTCATTGTGTTTCAGGTCCATCAGTCTTGCTTTGTCTTACCCTATGTGTCTCATTCTCTCGTTCCACCAGACTTCCTCTACCTTTCCGTTCTTCCGAGTTCCCCGTTTCATCCGGTTCCCTTTTTGTTTGATTTGTCTCTCATGACTGTTTATTTTGTTATTTACCCCTCTGTTTAAATAAAACCCTTACCTGCATTTGGATCTACCCTCTCTTTGTGTTTTTTCCCCAATACCTATCGTGACAGAAGGACTCCGTCATGCCTAGATCCAGCGGTGTGGGATTTCGAATCGGTTCCCCAGCCACCATGGAGGAACGGAGGGGGAGATACCAGAACTTAATCACCCTTCATCAAGAGGGAAGTGAGGTGGGTGGCCTGGCGCAATTGTTTTGGACTATGGCAGTCGGGCTAGGTTACAATGATGCAGCACTAAAGGATTTATTTAATAATTGCCTGGATGATCCTTTACCTTCATGGGAGATGAAGGGGTTAGAGATACTGGACTTTTGGGGGTTTACCAATTACCTGCACCATCGTGCCCAGTGGGATGCAACAACCACACCAGAGTGTCCAGACAAGGCTGCTAGCTCAGCCCCACAGCACAAGATGGGCGCCAGCCCAACCCCACAGCACAGGATGGCCGCCAACCCAGCCCCACAACCCAAGATGGCCACCAGCCCAGCCCCACAGCCCAAGATGGCCGCCAACCTAGCGTCACAGCCCAAGATGGCCGCCAGCCCAGCACCACAGCACAAGATGGCCGACTCAACGCCACCGACTCCCCATCGTAGAGGGCGGAGGAGGAGACAGGCAGCTGCAGTTCCCGAGGCGGAGCCCGATGCAGTTCCCGAGGCGGTGCCCGATGCAGTTCCCGAGGCGGTGCCCGATGCTGTTTCCGAGGCGGTGGCCCCGATGCAGTTCCCGAGGCGGTGCCCGATGCAGTTCCCGAGGCGGTGCCCGATGCTGTTTCCGAGGCGGTGCCCTATGCAGTTCCCCGAGGCGGAGCCCGATGCAGTTCCCGAGGCGGTGCTCGATGCAGTTCCCGAGGCGGTGCTCGATGCAGTTTCCGAGGCGGTGCCCGATGCAGTTCCCGAGGCGGTGCTCGATGCAGTTCCCGAGGCGGTGCCCGATGCTTGTTCCCGAGGCGGAGCCCGATGCTGTTCCCGAGGCGGAGCCCGATGCAGTTCCCGAGGCGGTGCCCGATGCTGTTCCCGAGGCCGAGGCCGAGGCAGTTCCCGAGGCGGAGCCCGATGCAGTTCCCGAGGCGGTGCCCGATGCAGTTCCGAGGCGAAGCCTGATGCAGTTCCCGATGCTGTTTCCGAGGCGGTGCCCTATGCAGTTCCCCGAGGCGGAGCCCGATGCAGTTCCCGAGGCGGTGCTCGATGCAGTTCCCGAGGCGGTGCTCGATGCAGTTCCCGAGGCGGTGCCCGATGCAGTTCCCGAGGCGGTGCCCGATGCAGTTCCGAGGCGGTGCCCGATGCTGTTTCCGAGGCGGTGCCCGATGCAGTTCCCGAGGCGATGCCCGATGCAGTTCCCGAGGCGAAGCCCGATGCAGTTCCCGATGCAGTTCCCGAGGCGGTGCCCGATGCTGTTTCCGAGGCGGAGCCCGATGCAGTTCCCCGAGGCGGTGCTCGATGCAGTTCCCGAGGCGGTGCTCGATGCAGTTCCCGAGGCGGTGCCCGATGCAGTTCCGAGGCGGAGCCCGATGCAGTTCCCGAGGCGGAGCCGATGCAGTTCCCGGGCCGGTTCCGAGGCGTGCCCGATGCTGTTCCGAGGCGGTGCCGATGCAGTTCCCGAGGCGGTGCCCGATGCTGTTCCCGAGGCGGAGCCCGATGCTGTTCCCGAGGCGGAGCCCGATGCATGTTCCGAGGCGGAGCCCGATGCAGTTCCCGAGGCGGTGCCCGATGCTGTTCCCGAGGCCGAGGCCGAGGCAGTTCCCGAGGCGGAGCCCGATGCAGTTCCCGAGGCGAAGCCCGATGCAGTTCCCGAGGCGAAGCCCGATGCAGTTCCCGATGCTGTTTTCCGAGGCGGTGCCCGATGCAGTTCCCGAGGCGGAGCCCGATGCAGTTCCCGAGGCGGTGCCCGATGCAGTTCCCGAGGCGGTGCCCGATACTGTTTCCGAGGCGGTGCCCGATGCAGTTCCCGAGGCGGTGCCCGATGCAGTTCCCGAGGCGGTGCCCGATGCAGTTCCCGAGGCGGTGGCCCTATGCAGTTCCCGAGGCGGAGCCCGATGCAGTTCCCGAGGCGGTGCTCGATGCAGTTCCCGAGGCGGTGCCCGATGCAGTTCCCGAGGCGGTGCCCGATGCAGTTCCCGAGGCGGTGCCCGATGCAGTTCCCGAGGCGGTGCCCGAGGCGGAGCCCGATGCTGTTCCCGAGGCGGAGCCCGATGCAGTTCCCGAGGCGGAGCCCGATGCAGTTCCCGAGGCGGTGCCCGATGCTGTTCCCGAGGCGGTGCCCCGATGCTGTTTCCGAGGCGGTGCCCGATGCAGTTCCCGAGGCGGAGCCCGATGCAGTTCCCGAGGCGGAGCCCGATGCAGTTCCCGAGGCGGTGCCCGATGCTGTTTTCCGAGGCGGTGCCCGATGCAGTTCCCGAGGCGGAGCCCGATGCTGTTTCCGAGGCGGAGCCCGATGCAGTTCCCGAGGCGGAGCCCGATGCAGTTCCCGAGGCGGTGCCCGATGCTGTTTCCGAGGCGGTGCCCGATGCAGTTCCCGAGGCGGAGCCCGATGCAGTTCCCGAGGCGGAGCCCGATGCAGTTCCCGAGGCGGTGCCCGATGCTGTTTCCGAGGCGGTGCCCGATGCAGTTCCCGAGGCGGAGCCCGATGCTGTTTCCGAGGCGGAGCCCGATGCAGTTCCCGAGGCGGAGCCCGATGCAGTTCCCGAGGCGGTGCCCGATGCAGTTCCCGAGGCGGTGCCCGATGCTGTTTCCGAGGCGGTGCCCGATGTAGTTCCCGAGGCGGTGCCCGATGCAGTTCCCGATGCAGTTCCCGAGGCGGTGCCCGATGCTGTTTCCGAGGCGGTGCTCGATGCAGTTCCCGAGGCGGTGCCCGATGCTGTTCCCGAGGCGGTGCCCGAGGTTGTTCCCGAGGCGGTGCCCGAGGTTGTTCCCGAGGCGGTGCCCGATGTTGTTCCCGAGGCGGTGTCCGTTACAGTTCCCGAGGCGGTGACCACAAGGCCGTGGTGGTCTTCGGCTCCGCCCTGGGAGACTCTGGCGGTGACCACGAGGACGTGGTGGTCATCCGCTCCGCCCTGGGGGACTCTGGCGGTGACCACGAGGACGTGGTGGTCGTCCGCTCCACCCTGGGGGACTCTGGTGATGACCATGAGGACGTGGTGGTCTTCTGCTCCGACCTGGTGGACTCCGGCCTCGACCACAGAGACGTGGTGGTCTTCCGCTCCGCCCTGGAGGGCTCTGGCCTTGACCACACGGCTGTGGTGGTCATCTGCTCCGTCCTAGTGGACGCCTCAACATGTCCTTCATGGACTTATGTTTTGTGTTTTTTGAGTTCTGTTTCTGTCTGTTCTCTTTAGTTTAGTCTGGCCCTCCGTCCCTCCCCTGTACCTCCTCCGGTCCTCCTCCCTCCTGATCTCCCGGTTTTATGTATCATTTCTGGTGTTTGTCCCCCATGTGTTCCTTTTCTGGCCCTCCGTCCCTCCCCCTGAGCCTCCACCTGTCCGCCTCCCTCCTGGTCTCTGTGTCATGTTTTGTCTTTAAGCGTCTGGTAGCCGCTCCGTAGAGGGGGGGTACTGTCACAGTGTCTGGGTTGTTGTTCCCCGGGGTTCCACTAGATGTCCTCCTTCTCACGGTGCCTGTCCCAGATCACTTCCTGTTCCCTTATATGGTCACCTTCCTCCTTGTTACCTGATTGATTGTTCACCCCACCTGTCTCCTGTTTCCCAATTATCCTTCTGTGTATAAATACCCAGTCTGTCTTAGTCTATGTCACGGAGTCCTTGTCTGATGTCATTGTGTTTCAGGTCCATCAGTCTTGCTTTGTCTTACCCTATGTGTCTCATTCTCTCGTTCCACCAGACTTCCTCTACCTTTCCGTTCTTCCGAGTTCCCCGTTTCATCCGGTTCCCTTTTTGTTTGATTTGTCTCTCATGACTGTTTATTTTGTATTTACCCCTCTGTTTAAATAAAACCCTTACCTGCATTTGGATCTACCCTCTCTTTGTGTTTTTCCCCAATACCTATCGTGACAATAAGTGATAGGTGACAATAAACTTATTGCAAGTCTTCTCTTTTTTAGAGTTTAGATGTCATTTTCAGATTAAACTGTAATCATAATGTGCCAAAATTGTTAAAACTGATACATCTGTATGAACAAAATGGAAAACATCAATTCAATGAGATTTAAAATGTTATAACAGTTAATTTATTAATGTTTTGGCATGAATTCATAAAAACAGTACTAGCTGAATGAGCCCATTAGTGGTCTTCCGCTGCCATCTAGTGGTTATAAATTGCATTTACTCAAACAACACTGTGTTTTTAAACATAACTGTTAAAGTGTTGTTGTTGTTTTTTTGCCCTATCTCTCTTAAATTGTGCATGCCTGTTTAGAATGAAATTATGAATTATTTTACACAGTTTTGATAATTTGTGGGATTTCTATTTGTATTAATAGGCCTTTGTGCCTCTGGGGTGGTCTCGGCCAACCAGGATGTATGGATGACATTTAAACACATTCAAAAGACAGACACACACACACTGAAATTTAATGATTAAACTAGTTTTTAAGGGTTTAGATGTCATTCAGGTTTCACTGTAATCACAATGTGGCAAAGTTGTAAAAAATGATGTGTCTGTATGAACAAAATGGAAAACATTGATTCAATAAGATGTAACATGTTATAACAGTTAATTTATTAATGTTTTGGCATGAATTCATGAATCCTTTCTACAGTACTGTTCATTTTAACTGAATGAGCCCATTAGTGGTCTTCCGCTGCCATCTAGTGGTTATAAAATGCATTTACTGAAACAACACTGTGTTTCTAAACATAACTGTAATAGTGTTGTTATTTTTTTTTTTTTTTGCCCAATCTCTCTTAAATTTTGCATGCTTGTTTAGAATGAAATCATGCATTATTTTCCACAGTTTTGATCATTTATGGGATTTCTGTTTGTATTAATAGGCCTTTGTGTACACTATGCAAATAACATATTATAAAATTACTGGTTTATAGTTGTATAAATGCAATTGTTCAACATGTTTTTGATAATTATTGACCTTCAGAGTCTAGAGAATTGTACTTCAGTGGTTTTATTGAGTTTCATCTTATACCCTATCACTAGTTTGCCAAAGTATCTTTTTAAAATAATCTTGAATATTTAATTAACAGCTTTATTGACGACATTGGTCCCAGAGGCAAAGTTGTTCAGAATGAGGAGATCTATCATATGATATCAAGATCTAGTGTTTTTGAGTGAATATATGAGCATTTTCAAACAATTTGAGGGCATTTACCATATAAATCTTGTGTTTTGAGACCTTTTCTACTGTTATAGCGCCACCTATGGTCTGATCTCCATGAAACTTTGCATGCTTGTTAAGAGTCACCTGCTACATGTTCTCACCTAGTTTCATAAAGTTTTGAGTTTTCGTTTAGGTTTTATAGGCTTTGGGGTATGTTTGGCCACACCCCTTTTTCTAAATTATCACTTTACAGCTAACCAAAGAACAAAATTCAACATTTTTTTAATAATTATTGATCTACAGAGTCCACAGAATATTACTGCAGTGGTTTGGTTCCGATCGGACAAAAAACCTAGGACTAGTTCGCAAAAGTAGGTTTTTAACATATTTGTGAATAACAATTGAACGATTTGATTGACAGCAATGGTTCTTGAGGCAAAGTTGTGCATTATGAGGAGATCTATCAAATGATATGCATATTGTGTTGATATGTGAAACACCACGTGATTACAGAGCCATAAATCTCGTTAGCGCCAACTAGTGGCCGATTTCTTTCAAAATTCTTACAGACCTTAAGGTTCATGAGTCGAACGTACCCAGCGAGTTTCGTTCCGATCAACATCCGTTAACCCTTTCAAATAGGTGCTTAAAATTATTTTTCCAATGGCGGCCATGTTTTTTGAGATATGCAAATGTCCTCATAGGTACTTGTGCCCCTTCAGACCAAGACACTGCATACCAATTTTCAAGTCGATCGAGCCAACGGTTGCCTAGTTATAGCCATTTATGTGTTTTTTCTATCTTATTGCGCCCCCAAGTGGCAGAGATGCGCAATTTTTTTTGGTTGACCAAAGATTGAGCTCATACATATATGTACCGAGTTTGGTGAAGATATCTCATTCCGTTCAAGAGTTATAGTCAAAATAGCATTTGGCTAACGTTAGCATAGACGCTTTTTGGTGTACTGTTTCGCATAAGAATTGAAATTTCAACTTTTTTTTGATAATTATTGATATTGAGTGTCCAGGGAATATTTATGAAGCGGTTTGGTTCTGATTGGTTGAAAATCCTAGGACTAGTTCGCAAAAGTAGGTTTCGGATATAGCTCGATTTTGCGAGAAAACGGTGCGTCGTAGACCCCAAAAAGGCGCCGTGCACTTTTGTTCGTGCTAACCCAAGGATTGCAACAATGGCATGTTTTTGAGTCTACGGCTAACGGTTTAAGTTTTACGCCCAAAATTGTCCAAAATTTTTGTTTTTTGCGCTGTAGCGCCCCCGTTAGGCTGATTGGGCCGGTTCTTTGTATCTGAGTAGCGAGCAAGACTACTACCATCTGACCAAGTTTCAGCTTTCTAGGCCTTACGGTTTGGGCTGCACGTTCAGTTTTAAGGCGGAAGAATAATAATAATAATAATAATAATAATAATAATAAAAATCCTAACAAATACAATAGGGTTTCAGCACTGCGTGCTTGAACCCCTAAAAATCCTAACAAATACAATAGGGTTTCAGCACTGCGTGCTTGAACCCCTAATAAAAATCCTAACAAATACAATAGGGTTTCAGCACTGCGTGCTTGAACCCCTAATTAAAGCTGCAAGCAGCATTTTACCGGGGTTCAAGCACATTAAGGCCTCTGAGGTGGTCAGAGCCAACCTGGATGTTTGGATGACAGTGAAACACATCCAAAATGGAGAACAGGCTAACAGACAGACACACACACTGAAAGTAAATGATTAGACTAATATATGTATACTCTATAAGCATATGCACACACACACACACACACACACAAAGACACACAAAGATACACATATACATGCACAAACATTTTGTTGCAGATATAGGTATTTGAAATAAGTGATAGGTGACAATAAACTTATTGCAAGTCTTCTCTTTTTTAGAGTTTAGATGTCATTTTCAGATTAAACTGTAATCATAATGTGGCAAAATTGTTAAAACTGATACATCTGTATGAACAAAATGGAAAACATCAATTCAATGAGATTTAAAATGTTATAACAGTTAATTTTATTAATGTTTTGGCATGAATTCATAAAAACAGTACTAGCTGAATGAGCCCATTAGTGGTCTTCCGCTGCCATCTAGTGGTTATAAATTGCATTTACTCAAACAACACTGTGTTTTTAAACATAACTGTTAAAGTGTTGTTGTTGGTTTTTTTTGCCCTATCTCTCTTAAATGTTGCATGCTTGTTTAGAATGAAATTATGCATTACTTTACACAGTTTTGATAATTTGTGGGATTTCTGTTTGTATTAATAGGCCTTTGTACCTCTGGGGTGGTCTCGGCCAACCAGGATGTATGGATGACATTTAAACACATCCAAAAGACAGACACACACACACTGAAATTAAATGATTAAACTAGTTTTTAAGAGTTTAGATGTCATTCAGGTTTCACTGTAATCACAATGTGGCAAAATTGTAAAAAATGATGTGTCTGTATGAACAAAATGGAAAACATTGATTCAATAAGATGTAACATGTTATAACAGTTAATTTATTAATGTTTTGGCATGAATTCATGAATCCTTTCTACAGTACTGTTCATTTTAACTGAATGAGCCCATTAGTGGTTTTCCGCTGCCATCTAGTGGTTATAAATTGCATCTACTGAAACAACACTGTGTTTCTAAACATAACTGTTATAGTGTTGTTATTATTATTTTTTTGCCCAATCTCTCTAAATTTTGCATGCTTGTTTAGAATGAAATCATGCATTATTTTACACAGTTTTGATAATTTGTGGTATTTCTGTTTGTATTAATAGGCCTTTGTGTACACTATGCAAATAACATATTATAAAATTACTGGTTTATAGTTGTGTAAATGCAATTGTTCAACATGTTTTTGATAATTATTGACCTTCAGAGTCTAGAGAATTGTACTTCAGTGGTTTTATTGATTTTCATCTTATACCCTATCACTAGTTTGCCAAAGTATCTTTTTAAAATAATCTTGAATATTTAATTAACAGCTTTTTTGACGACATTGGTCCCAGAGGCAAAGTTGTTCAAAATGAGGAGATCTATCGTATGATATGAAGATCTAGTGTTTTTGAGTGAATATATGAGCATTTTCAAACAATTTGAGGCCATTTACCATATAAATCTTGTGTTTTGAGACCTTTTCTACTGTTATAGCGCCACCTATGGTCCGATCTCCATGAAACTTTGCATGCTTGTTAAGAGTCACCTGTTACATGATTTCACTGAGTTTCATAAAGTTTTGAGTTTTCGTTTAGGTTTTATAGGCTTTGGGGTATGTTTGGCCACACCCCTTTTTCTAAATTATCCCTTTACAGCTAACCAAAGGACAAAATTCAACATTTTTTTAATAATTATTGATCTAGAGAGTCCACAGAGTATTACTGCAGTGGTTTGGTTCCGATCGGGCAAAAAACCTAGGACTAGTTCGCAAAAGTAGGTTTTTAACATATTTGTGAATAACAATTGAACGATTTGATTGACAGCAATGGTTCTTGAGGCAAAGTTGTGCATTATGAGGAGATCTATCAAATGATATGCATATTGTGTTGATTTGTGAAAACACCACGTGATTACAGAGCCATAAATCTCGTTAGCGCCAACTAGTGGCCGATTTCTTTCAAAATTCTTACAGACCTTAAGGTTCATGAGTCGAACGTACCCAGCGAGTTTCGTTCCGATCAACATCCGTTAACCCTTTCAAATAGGTGCTTAAAATTGTTTGGCCAATGGCGGCCATGTTTTTTTGAGATATGCAAATGTCCTCATAGGTACTTGTGCCCCTTCAGACCAAGACACGGCATACCAATTTTCAAGTCGATCGAGCCAACGGTTGCTTAGTTTATAGCCATTTATGTGTTTTCTATTCTTATTGCGCCCCAAGTGGCAGAGGTGTGCAATTTTTTTTATTTGACCAAAGTTTTAGCTCATACAAATGTTCAGCGAGTTTGGTTCAGATATCTCATTTCATTCATGAGTTATAGCCTGTTGCGTAAAATTGGTCCTCGACTTTCAAACATTTTGGCATCCCATTACAACAGTGAGTCGAAATTTCTACTTTTTTTTGATAATTATTGATATTCACTGGGCAGAGAACATTTCTGCAGTGGTTTGGTTCAGATTGGGCGAAAAACCTAGGACTTAGTTCGCAAAAGTAGGTTTTGGACATACGTAAATTTGCGAAAAAACGAGGCCTCCTAGACCCAAAATCAGAGTGACCGTTTTTAATTTCGCATGACCCACGGATTCCAGAAATGTAAAATTTTTTGGCTCTATCACAAGCGGTTTAGGAGCTATTAGCACAAACGCATTTTTTGATCACTGTAGCGCCCCCTATTGGCCAATTGGGCTGAGACTTTGATAGGTTCTCCCCAAATTGAGCTCTATCATCTGACCAAGTTTCAAGTCTCTAGGCCTTACGGTTTGGCTGCACGTTCAGTTCTAGGGCAGAAGAATAATAATAATAATAATTAAAGCTGCAAGCAGCATTTTTACCGGGGTTCAAGCACATTAAGGCCTCTGAGGTGGTCAGAGCCAACCTGGATGTTTGGATGACAGTTAGACGCATCCAAAATGGAGAACAGGCTAACAGACAGACACACACACTGAAAGCAAATGATTAGACTAATATATGTATTACTCTATAAGCAAATGCACACACACACACACCACACACCACACACACACAAAGACACACAAAGATATACATATACATGCACAAACATTTTGTTGCAGATATAGGTATTTGAAATAAGTGATAGGTGACAAACTTATTGCAAGTCTTCTCTTTTTTAGAGTTTAGATGTCATTTTCAGATTAAACTGTAATCATAATGTGGCAAAATTGTTAAAACTGATACATCTGTATGAACAAAAATGGAAAACATCATTCAATGAGATACAAAATGTTATAACTGTTAATTTATTAATGTTTTGGCATGAATTCATAAAAACAGTACTAGCTGAAAGAGCCCATTAGTGGTCTTCCGCTGCCATCTAGTAGTTATAAATTGCATTTACTCAAACAACACTGTGTTTTTAAACATAATTGTTAAAGTGTTGTTGTTGGTTTTTTTTGCCCTATCTCTCTTAAATGTTGCATGCTTGTTTAGAATGAAATTATGCATTACTTTACACCAGTTTTGATAATTTGTGGGCTTCTGTTTGTATTAATAGGCCTTTGTACCTCTGGGGTGGTCCTCGGCCAACCAGGATGTATGGATGACATTTAAACACATCCAAAAGACAGACACACACACACTGAAATTAAATGATTAAACTAGTTTTTAAGAGTTTAGATGTCATTCAGGTTTCACTGTAATCACAATGTGGCAAAATTGTAAAAAATGATGTGTCTGAATGAACAAAATGGAAAACATTGATTCATTAAGATGTAACATGTTTATAACAGTTTAATTTATTAATTTTTTGGCATGAATTCATGAATCCTTTCTACAGTACTGTTCATTTTAACTGAATGAGCCCATTAGTGGTCTTCCGCTGCCATCTAGTGGTTATAAATTGCATTTACTGAAACAACACTGTGTTTCTAAACATAACTGTTATAGTGTTGTTATTTCTTTTATTTTTGCCCAATCTCTCTTAAATTTTGCATGCTTGTTTTAGAATGAAATCATGCATTATTTTACACAGTTTTGATCATTTGTGGGATTTCTGTTTGTATTAATAGGCCTTTGTGTACACTATGCAAATAACATAATATAAAATTACTGGTCTTATAGTTGGGTCTAAATGGCAATTGTTCAACATGTTTTGATAATTATTGACCTTCAGAGTCTAGAGAATTGTACTTCAGTGGTTTTCTTGATTTTTCATCTTATACCCGATCACTAGTTTGCCAAAGTACCTTTTTAAAATAATCGTGAATGTTTAATTAACAGCTTTATTGACAACGTTGGTCCCAGAGGCAAAGTTGTTCAGAATGAGGATATTTATCAAAGGATATGAAGATTTTAGTGTTTTTGAGTGAATATATGAGCATTTACAAACAATTTGAGGCCATTTACCATATAAATCTTGTGTTTTGAGACCTTTTCTACTGTTATAGCGCCACCTATGGTCTGATCTCCATGAAACTTTGCATGCTTGTTAAGAGTCACATGTTACATGATTTTACCGAGTTTCATAAAGTTTTGAGTTTTCGTTTAAGGTTTTATAGGCTTTGGGGTATGTTTGGCCACACCCCTTTTTCTAAATTACCCCTTTACAGCTGACCAAAGGACAAAATTCAACATTTTTTCAATAATTAATTGATCTAGAGAGTCCACAGAATATTACTGCAGTTGGTTTTGGTTTCCGATCGGACAAAAAACCTAGGACTAGTTCGCAAAAGTAAGGTTTTTAACATATTTGTGAATAACAATTGAACGATTTGATTGACAGCAATGGTTCTTTGAGGCAAAGTTGTGCATTATGAGGAGATCTATCAAATGATATGCATACTGTGTTGATATGTGAAACACCACGTGATTACAGAGCCATTAAAACCCGTTAGCGCCAACTAGTGGCCGATTTCTTTCAAAATTCTTACAGACCTTAAGGTTCATGAGTCGAACGTACCCCAGCGAGTTTCGTTCCGATCAACATCCGTTAACCCTTTCAAATAGGTGCTTAAATTGTTTGGCCAATGGCGGCCATGTTTTTTTGAGATATGCAAATGTCCTCATAGGTACTTGTGCCCCCTTCAGACCAAGACATTGCATACCAATTTTCAAGTCGATCGAGGGCAACAGTTGCCTAGTTATAGCCATTTATGTGTTTTTTCTATCTTATAGCGCCCCCCAAGTGGCAGAGATGCGCAATATTTTTGATTTGACCAAAATTGAGCTTATACATTATGTATACCGAGTTTGGTGAAGATATCTCATTCCGTTCAAGAGTTATAGTTAAAATAGCATTTGGCTAACGTTAGCATAACGCTTTTTGGTGTACTGTTTCGCGTAAGAATTGAAATTTCAACTTTTTTTGATAATTATTGATATTGAGTGTCCAGGGAATATTTATGAAGTGGTTTGGTTCTGATTGGTTGAAAATCCTAGGACTAGTTCGCAAAGTAGGTTTCGGATTATAGCTCGATTTTGCGAGAAAACGGTGCGTCGTAGACCCCAAAAAGGCGCCGTGCACTTTTGTTCGGTCTAACCCAAGGATTGCAACAATGCCATGTTTGAGTCTTATGGCTAACGGTTTACACTTTACGGCCAAATTGTCCAAAATTTTTGTTTTTGCGCTGTAGCGCCCCCGTTAGGCCGATTGGGCTGGACTTTGTATCTGAGTTCGAGCAAAGACTACTACCATCTGACCAAATTTCAGCTCTCTAGGCCTTACGGTTTGGGCTGCACGTTCAGTTTTTAAGGCGGA
>NW_020527296.1:30000-34576 GCF_003368295.1 Carassius auratus | reverse complement strand
TTATAAGCTTATTCATCATGCAAACTATTATACATGTGTATATCCACATCTCTCTCTGTAATTCTTTGACAGGTTCTTCTCAAAAAGTGCAAATTAGCAGCAGAGCTTCATTACCGCTGTGAGAAACCACATTACCTAATGATATGGTAATGGAGATGATGTTTTATGCTGTAAACTTTACCACTGCATTTCATAAACTGTTATTTTATAATCAGATCTGATTCATCGCGATCTTCTGATGTACGAGTGTAAACAGTGAAGAAACAGCATATAGTCCAATCGCAGTGCTGGCAAACATCTGCCAGCAGTTAATATCAGTAATTAAGAGTGTTTGATCTGACAAAATGATATGTGAACAGAGAAAGAGAAAGGGCTTTCATACTAATGATGTTTTGTGATACAGTAATTCTAAAGCTAGGTTTTTTTTTTTTTTTTTTTCAGAACTAAAATGTTGGAAGATTTTAATGTGAAATCTTAAAATATTTTATGGAAGCTTATTATTTGACACATCATGAGAAAATAAAATGATTATTGTTTTGTTCACAAATTATCTCACTATTTCTTGCAGTTCAGAGGAAATAAGAAATATTTGAGAGATATAATCTCATTATTTCAATAAAGAGTCAGAGTTTTGAGTTTATCTCTCAAAATTCAAAATGTATATTTTGCGATTTTAAATTAATATCTCAAACTCTAAGTTTGTACATCACAGTTATGAGTTTATAACTTACAATTTTAAATATATATTTTAAAATGTAACGTGTTTCTCACAGTTCTAAATTTATATCTCAAAATTCTAAGTTCTGAGTTTATAACTTGCCATTTTAAATTTATATAAACTTTTTTACATTTATTTCTCCAAATTCTAAATGATCACAATTCTAAATGTGTATTTATGTATTGCAATTTTAAATGTATATCTCAAAATTCTACATTTATATCTCACAGCTCTGAGTTTATATCTTGCAATTTAAAAACTTTAAAAATTATTTTAAAAAAAAAACATTTTTCAGAGTTTAATTTCCTGTAATTATGAGTTTATATCTTGCATTTCTCATTTAATATCTTACCTTTCTGAGTCTGCATGACACCAATTCAGACTTTTTCTTCATGATTCTGAGGAAAATAAAGAAAACCTCTCTGAACCGTGTAAAAAAAGTGAGATATAAGCGCAGAATTCCTTATGATAATTCCATAATATTTATGAGCATTAGGCATTGTTTCCCGATGCTGCATGCAGTGTTCAGCCAGATTGCTGCTTCAGTCCATCAGCATCATTAGCACTGTTCAGCCTGAAGATGTTAAATGAGGTGAAGTTGAATCACTGTTAGTGTTTCCTTTGGTGACTTTTTTCATTTGCTGTCTCTCTGTCTAGCTCTTCTCCCCGAATCCCTCGCTCTCTCCTCAATCTCTATACTCTATTTCGTGGTGATTTACCGCGCTCCGCATTGGGCCTGAATTGCTCGGAGAAGATTCGGTCCTTGATAAACCTCGAGAGTCCATGAGACCATCTTCTCTGGAGAAGCAGAAACATCACGCGCTGTAGAATCATTATTTTAATGTCTCGATCTGCAGTTAATCACAGTCACAGACTAAAACACTGACAACCACAGAGAAAGTGAATACTAAGGGTTAATAGTGCAACGTGGGGGTTATATTCTGTTTATTCATGATAACATCATTTTTTAACCAATTCCAATGTCAGTGTTTTAACTTATAGAAATCTATATTGAAATAAAAGGGTAATTTAATAATATTATTACACACACCAAACACACACAGTTAGTCAAAAGTTTAAATCTCCCTTTCAGAATCTGCAAAATGTTAAATATTTTAGCAAAATAAAATGGATCATTCAAAATGCATGTTTGGGTTTATTTAGTACTGACCTGAATAAAATATTTCACATAAAATATGTTAACATATAGTTACAAGATAAAATAATAGGTGAATTTATAAAAATGACCCTGTTCAAAAGTTTACATCCCCCTCATTCGTAATACTGTGTTGTTATTTTAATGATGCACACCTGTGTTTTATTTTTATTTTGTTATTATTATTATAGTACATTATTTAACTACATGAAAGCTTTCATTTTTATTACTGTGGTTCATTTTTTTATTTAATTATTAATTTTTTGGGATAGCAGAAAAAAATAATTATTAAAAATAATTAATAAATTATTATTATTATTATTATTATTATTATTATTATTTAATTTCATTATTATTATTTAATTTTATTATATATATATATATATATATATATATATATATATATATATATATATATATATATATATATATATATATATATATATATATATAGCAGTGATAATGGTATTTATCATCTATTGTATTACTGTGGAGTTTGCAGACATTACAGTAAAGCCTCTTTGTCTCGCGATGCTTGTAATAATACAGTAATCTACTGCATCTCTAAATGACCTCATTATGAAAGCATTAAACGAGAGCGGCGTATCTTGATGAATTTCTCAGTCACACTAGAAGTCATGAATCTATGGAAAGATGTGAATTATTTCAACAGGTGAACCCAGCCGAAGCACTACAGATTCATCTGAGACACTAAAACAGATTTAATCAGCTACTGTTGTGTTTTATCATCCGAGAACAGCCCGTCTGATTATTAGCTCTCGCCATCTCTACCTTCACACTAAATTATCCTCATTAATGATAATTACTGCTACTTTATGCCCATTTATGCCTTTCTTAAGAATGTGAGTGTGATCTAATGTACAAAAAAAGCTGTACAAATAGTGATAGTGCCAGTGATGATTTCATGAAGAATCTTTAACATCCATGCAATCTTTCCATTCACCTAAAGCTTATTCATACTGGAACAAGGTTCTTTAGATTATTAACTTCTTCACACTGAGAAAAAAAAAAGGTTCTATTTAGAACTTTTTTACTGGAAGTTTTTTTAAGTGTTCTGCTTTTCATAAAATCAGCAGAATTATCATTATTATTATTATTATTATTATTATTATTATTATTATTATTATTATTATTATTATTATTATTATTATTAATATTAATATTATTATCATCATCATTATTATTATTAGCAGTAGCTCACTAATATTTTAATATCATTGAGGTCCTATTATAGTTTTACTAATATTTCATTTAGTTCTAATTTTTCATTTAATAAACATTTTAGTATTTTTATTATTGTAGTTTGTTGCCATTTGTATTTTTTTTTAACTACATAGTTTTAGTTTCAATTTTAGTTTTAGGTTTTTCTTTCTTTTCTTTTTTTTAGTACATCCATCAATCTGGTCTTTTCTGTTTTGTCCGTTTCGTTTATTTATGTAATTTATAAAAAATTACAATAATAATATATATTTAAGCTATTTTTAAATAAAGTAATTTTATCATATCTATTTATTTAACACTGGTTATTTTAGTATCATTAAGATGCTATTATATATTTTACTTACATATTACATTTAGTTTTAGACATTCTGTTTTAATTTTAATCTTATATGTTTATGTTAGGCTACTCAGCAGGCGCTCGCTCACTCAGTACGCGCTGAAGGCTCGTTGCAAAATAGCCAATGCGTTTAACAGACTAGAAATGAGAAGATCCTCCAATAACCAACAGGTCTGGTGTTTGGGTGCACTTTGGATTCCCTTTAAGCTATAATGGTGATGGCAAGAGAGTGGTGGATAAAAAAACAACGGTATGTCGCATCTGCAACATGACAGGGTACACCAGCGGGAATACAAAAAAAAACAAAAAAAAAAAAACACCAGCGGGAATATCTGGGATATATGCGGCAGTACTATCTGGGAAAAGACGAAAAAAAGGAGAAACATGCACGCAGCAAACTATCCCTGCAGCATTTCGACACTATAGCTTACAGGGAATCCAACCCAAACACCAGACCTGTTGGTTATTTTAGGATCTTATATTTCTGGTCTGTTAAATGCATTAGACATTTTGCAATGAGCCTTCAGCGCGTGCTGAGTGAGCGAGCGCCTTAGGGGCCGTTCACATATCGCTCCTAAAAACACGTGGAAAACGCTAAGCGCGTCTTTCTCCTTTCCAAAGCGCTTGGGCAGAAGCGCTCCTGAGGCGTCTGTCTTTGCTAAGCAACAATGACGTGCTCTCTCCATGAGACGCAGAAATTTCAGCGAAGGATAAATGGATTTGCAGCTCTAAAAATCGCTTGCAGTAGCTCTGCTACTGAATTTATTTCAAAATTACAATCCATATACAACTATGATCAGCTGATCCTTCATCTTGGCTGAGCTCTCAACGTTGTCACGGGAAAGGATGAAGCTGATTGGTTGGTTCTTGTCACATGACCCGCGGTGCGCTTGCGGCATTCTGAAAAGTTGAGATGTTTTTACATTTTGCTGTATCTAAAACGTATCGAACCGAACCGAACCGAACCGTGACATCAGTGTATCGTATCGAACCGAACCGTGAATTTTGTGAACCGTTACACCCCTAATATATATATATATATATATATATATATATATATATATACACAAATGTTATTAAAAAAAAAATAATTATTAAAAATATTTTTTCATATACTTATGTG
>NW_020527296.1:0-20000 GCF_003368295.1 Carassius auratus | reverse complement strand
ATTCTGACGGCACCCATTCACTCCAATGGTGAGCAAGTGATGTTTGGACTCTCATTCTGATGGCACCCATTCACATCTATTGCTAATACACAGATTTATTGCTACATTTCTCCAGATCTGATGAAGAAACAATCTTAGATGGCTTAAGGTTGAGCACATTTCCAGCCAATTTTCATTTTTGGCTCAGTAAAGTCTCTAAAAGCGAATGTAGAGCGATATTCACTGTAAAGCTGCTTTGGAGCAGTATGTTCTTTCAAACGTGCTTTACAAATAAAACTAAACTGAATTGGTTTCATATCAGTGTAACAGTCTGGAGGGGCAGGAGATGAACAGAACATAAAGATGACCGTCACACAGCAGGACGCTGAAAATGACATTGTTATCAACAGGGCTTTTTCCACGAAAATTGGCCGCCACCATCCAACTGGGTCAGAGCACCTCGTGCGGCTCACCACAGACGAGAGGCGAGAGAAACCGCAAGAGAGTGAAGTCTTGTGGGAATGATTGCATCTCGCGTTTTGTAAGCTATTGTATACGCCAAAATAAACTGTGATCTTTAATATCCAAGTGAAGTTCGATTCGGTAGATTGGGCAAAATGCATCTGATGCAAACTGTAGAGAAAAACAGCAACAGCCCACTGAAAAAACACAAGAAGTGTGTCCAAGATGAAGCGGCTTCAAGAAAGACATTCAGTCTTCATCTCATCTCTCAACTAACTTTGACAAAAATGAAGGTTTTCGTTTTCATCAAGATGAGACGTCATGATGATAATTAAATAAGTTTAATTAAAAGACATTCTCGGCAGAAGAAAGAAATGTAGAAAACAATTGTTCAATCACAGTATGTTGGGGATTTTTGTGTCTGAACGGAAAGATGCACTACTTTACTAGTGAGTTAATTAGCTCAAGCACATCTAATATATGAGATTAATTAATAAATATCATTCTATAAATGTTTATCATGCATGCTATTTTAAAATACAGCAGTTATAGTTTGACTATTTTGCACATTACAGCATTGTCAACGGGTATATTATTTTCATTGATTAGAAATATTGAGTAAATGAAGAAATATTGATAAAAAATAAAATAAAATAAAACATTTATATATAAATGCATTTATTAAAAATAAAACATGAAAATAAAAATAAAAACATATTTAAATTAATGTAAAAAATTGAAATAAATATTAAAATTATATATATATATATATATATATATATATATATATATATATATATATATATATATATATATATATATATTAGATTAATAATTAAATACAAATTTGCTAAAAATCTATTTCAATTAAATTAAAAAAAATTGATTAAAATAAATATGTAAATAAATAAATAATACATGGTGGTGGGTACATGAACTGGAAAATGAACTACTGATATATAAAATAGTAAATATTCTAA
Source organism: Carassius auratus (assembly GCF_003368295.1). Taxonomy (NCBI): domain Eukaryota; kingdom Metazoa; phylum Chordata; class Actinopteri; order Cypriniformes; family Cyprinidae; genus Carassius; species Carassius auratus. Next base: position 18,579 of record NW_020527296.1, on the reverse strand, counting down.
CATAAATGTTTGTAATAAGCATCATAAAACTTAAACTGTTACAATCTAACATATTTTTAGACATCGATGTCAACTAGTTGTCATTTTCATTAACTAAAATGTTGTTTTCATCGACTAAACTGTATACAGTTTTAATGTACACTACAAAATAAATATGAGATTAAGAAACATTTAATTCATTTAAAGGTAATTTTCACCAAATTATTTTTTTTAAGAATTTGAAAAATGTATTATTAATATGAATACATAAAAATAGGTACAAAATATTATATATATATATTATATTATATAATATTATATATATATATATATATATATATATATATATATATATATATATATATATATATATATATATATATATATATATATAATTTATATTTATTTATTTTTGTTATTATTTTTTCCATAAAGAAATCTTTTGCCTTCAAGACACATTTCCTCTCTTTAAATTTCCAATTAAAATGACTGGATTTCACCAACAATACGATAAATCTGAGTTCACCTTAAAACAAAAACCAGCTGTAAAAATGAAAAGAGGCTATTCAGAGAAGTGATTAACTCTATATCCATGAGCTCAGCTCTCAAGAGATGATGAACCGCTGATACTTAAGATGCATTATAACCTTTATTTTTAGAGCAAACCTGAGGAACAATGCGTTAACTCTTACAATTAGTTTACCAGACCTTAAATATCCAATTCAAGTGGTGCAGTCTTTCACTTGGGACATACAACGAAGCCTTCGGACCCGAGCATTTGTAATGAGACACCATTCAAGCTCAACAAAGCTTCAGAAGATCACATGCTCTTCCTCCAAGTCATGTCACCACTGATTCATTTGCGGTTCAAGACTTTGATTGCGTTTTCTCTTGAAGCCCATTACTAACGGCTGGCGGACGATGATATTGGTAATGGATCTGATGGGGCAAAGCTGCTAATTGCGTGTCTGATTTTCTTAAGTGCTCAAATTATTGCAGAAGATGTGTAATGTCACACCGTGGACATCGTGACCTTCCTGTGCTGACAGCGTCAGGTTTTCCTAACGAACTGTATTTACACGTCTCAGGTTTGGAAGATGGAGAAACGTAATATGAATGCCAAGCCTCGATCTTATCAGAAGACGACAGATTAATCACTGGCCAAACACTACACACAGAGAAAGAGCATTCGGTTATAGCTGAAGAAACCTTCTTGACTGATGGAGAAGCTGAGAGAAAAACAGTGTTCAATTAAAATAAATAAATTAATTAATGTATTAACAAATCATTACATACACTCAAATAAGATTAAAATACATTTTAACAATTTAAAAAAAATACAACAAATCATATTTTTTATTCAAATTGTAAAAGCATAACAGTTTGATATAATTGCATAAAATATATTAATAATAGATAAATGGACAGATAAATAATACATCGAACTAGACATTAATTGCATGCAAATAATGTTTATTTACATAATATATGTGTGTATACTGTGTATATTTATTATGCATATATAAACATACACACACATGCAGTATATATTTTAAAAATATTACCATGTATATATTATTATTCAGATAATTGATAAGCATTTAAATGTATAAACGTAAATATATGCATGTGTGTTATAATGCATATACACAGAACACACACACACATATATTATGTGAACACAACTTTTATTTTGGATGCGATTAATCGCGATTAATAACTCATACTATGCATTTTTCACAGTACTGATGTGACTATATACAAGAAATTATATACATGCATTTTAAATCATGTAGAAAACATGATCACATTCAAGAAATTACATCATAAAACAAGATCATATTTGGAGTTGAGTGGTGCTTTTTGGGGTGTTTTAGCCTGAAGAGATTTGAGGTGAGTGATTTGAGCACGACAAGGTATTTTTCTTCATCAGGAGCGTTCAGATATCTGAGGAGATCTCTTCATCAGCGCTGTTTGTGCGTCTGTGAGGAAATGATGGAGCCAATCAGAGTCAATGTCAGATCACAGCACTGTTTCTGAGCTAACAGCAGGAGATCAAGTGATGATAAAGGCTCTTACAGTGTAGTACAGTTAGTTTATGGATAAGGGAAGCAAAACTTGTATTATTGCTCATATCTAATGCTAATCCCTAAAACAAAATATTACACGTCATAGCAATGCCACCACAGAATGTCAAAGCTATTTTGACTTGGACCAGTAATCAGCTGGTTTTGCAAGTGTTGTAAAATCTGATGTAGTTTATCTAGTTTTACGTACAGTTCATGAGTGGTGCAGAGAAAGGGAAGTGGTTTTGATCTGGTGTCACTCTTGTAATGGCTCGTCTCCCTTGAAAAGCATCTTTGTGTGTGATCCGGAGCGGTTCGTGTTGTCCTGACCCAGCTCTCGGAGCGAGGGGCGTCTGACGGCCGTCTTTCATGATCACACGAGGACACTGTCCTCTGCTCTCCTCTGTTGTTTCTGGCAGAGCTTCACACAGAAATGTCATCTTCTGAAGACTGATGTGGATGGAGCTGGTCACTGCTGACTGAAGAGACAGTTTCAGGAATATAGCAGATATTGATTGTGCAATATTTCTTTAACCTTCGTATTCGGTTCAAATTCTGGAGTTGTTGTGGTCAAATTGACCCCACACTGTATACAATACAATTTACCAAAAATCACACGGTGAAAAAACAAAAGCTTAAGTAAACTTTTAACATTAATTCTTCTCAAATACATGAATTAAATTAAATTAAATTAAATTAAATAAAATAAATAAATAAATAAATAAATAAATAGATATTCTTTAATTAATAAGTGTTTTTGTTTTCTTGTTTTTATTCCACACAAAATCACTTTTATTCAGTCACTTTTAAATAAATAAATAAATAATTAAATTAATAAAAATAAATAAATAGATATTCTTTAATTAATAAGTGTTTTTGTTTTCTTGTTTTTATTCCACACAAAATCACTTTTATTCAGTCACTTTTAAATAAAGAAATAAATTAATAAATTAATACAAATAAATAAATAAATAGATATTCTTTAATTAATAAGTGTTTTTGTTTTCTTGTTTTTATTCCACACAAAATAACTTTTATTCAGTCACTTTTAAATAATAAATAAATAATTAAATTAATAAAAATAAATAAATAAATAAATAGATATTCTTTAATTAATAAGTGTTTTGTTTTCTTGTTTTTATTCCACACAAAATCACTTTTATTCAGTCACTTTTAAATAAATAAATAAATTAATAAATTAATAAAAATAAATAAATAAATAGATATTCTTTAATTAATAAGTGTTTTTGTTTTCTTGTTTTTATTCCACACAAAATCACTTTTATTCAGTCACTTTTAAATAAATAAATAAATTAATAAATCAATAAAAATAAATAAATAAATAGATATTCTTTAATTAATAAGTGTTTTTGTTTTCTTGTTTTCATTCCACACAAAATCACTTTTATTCAGTCACTTTTAAATAAATAAATAAATTAATAAATTAATAAAAATAAATAAATAAATAGATATTCTTTAATTAATAAGTGTTTTTGTTTTCTTGTTTTCATTCCACACAAAATCACTTTTATTCAGTCACTTTTAAATAAATAAATAAATTAATAAATTAATAAAAATAAATAAATAAATAGATATTCTTTAATTAATAAGTGTTTTTGTTTTCTTGTTTTCATTCCACACAAAATAAGTGTGGAAAAGCACTTCTTTATGTTCAGTGTAATCATAATCGTAATATAAATTCTGGCTTTAATTCAATGCAATTTACAAAAAAATTGCACGGTGAAAAACAAAAGCTAAAGTAAACTTTAAACATGAATTCTTCTCAATTAAATGAATGAATGAATGAATAAAAAAAAGAAAATGAATAAAAAAAGAAAATATTCTTGTTTTTATTCCACATAAAATACGTTTGGAAAAGCACTTCTTTTTTTAGTGTACTTTAATCATAATCATAATATAAATTATGGCTTTAGATATGGATTGTAAAATATTTAATTAACCCTTGTATTAGATTCAATTAGATTCTGGGATTTTCATGAGGATGAATTGACCCTAATGGGATTCAATGCAATTTACAAAAAACACACTGTGAAAAACAAAAGCTAAAGTAAACTTTTAACATTAATACTTCTCAATAAATAAATGAATGAATGAATAAAAAAAGAAAATGAATAAAAAATTTAAAAAATTAAAACTAAATAAAATAAAATTAAATAAAATTAAATAAAATTAAATTAAATAAAATTAAAAAATAAATAAAATAAAATAAAATAAATATTCTTTAATAAGTATTTTTGTTTTGTTGTTTTTATTCCACACAATATATGTGTGGAAAAGCACTTCTTTTTTTCAGTGTACTTTAATCATAATCATAAAAAAAATAAGCGAACACATTGTTAAAACTGCACATATTAACAACTACTTTTGAAACATTTATTGTTTTCACATAAACTGTACTGTAAATGCTCTTTACATTTTAAACCAAACAAGTGTGGAAAAGCACTTTTCAGTGTGTTTTCACAATCATAATATAATTTGTGTATAATAACATAGACACATGAGAGGGATGTTCTTGACCCTAAATGAGAAAAAGTTACTTTAAAACTTTAAGAAAAAGATCTAAGGTTAACTAGCATTTCGGACAACTCGAACGAAAGCGTTCTCACATTAATGACGAGGGAGTTTTTATTCACAGATTGTTGTTGTGTTATGAAATATCAAGGTCACAAGACTTGTTTGGAGAAATATCCGTATATTTATCTTCTTCCCCTTACTTTTTCTTGTACTTAAGGATAAAAAAATACATAAATTGTCAGTCCAGGGTAAGATAATTAAACTCCATTTAAGAAAACAAGTCTTATTATATTATTTAGCTTTTCTTTGTTTTAAGGATGCTCAGATATTTTCATAAATAAAGGAGCTTTCTCCTAACTTCTGATTTTCTCATAAGGCCTTGACAGAGATATGAATGCAATCCCATAATGCATTGCAACTAGCTCAATGGAAAACAACTCTAAGAAGGCAGAAAAGGTAGAAGTGTTTACTATAAACACACTGAAAACTATTGATCTAAACACTCCAGTGCAATTGAAAATGCAATTTTTTTGGACTTTTATTTTTATTATTATTATTGAAGCTGATGTGGATGTGAACTGAAGGGGGAAATACATATTGTGCTGATTTCTGCAGTAATAATATACTGATGACTATATGTACTCGGGACAGTTTCTAAGACAGCAGTGCGATACTGTAAATAATATACATTTGATAGGAAAAAAATATTAATATAAATTACGGTTTTACAGTTTAAAAAATCACAAAAATAAAATAAAAAATCACAAATTATTATATATTAATATATCAAGTTGCTTGGCTATCAGGGATCAATGTAAAAACAAATAAATAATATTAAAATAAATCCATTAATAAATCATTAAAAAATATATTAAAATAATAAAAACTAATTAAAATAAATTATAAGATTAAAATAAATTAATAAATAATTAAATAAATAAAAACAATCTAACATTGAACAGGACTATAATGAGCAGAATAAAAATTTAATACTATTTTAAACATATTTATAATACAAATGTGACCCTGGACCACAAAACCAGTCGCAAGGGTAAATAAAAAAATAAAAAAATAAAGTATAAATAATCTTTCCATTGATGTCTGGTTTGTTAGGAGGACAATATTTGAAAAAAGCTGGAATCTGAGAATGCAAAAAAAAAAAAAAAAAAAAAAGAAAATCTAAATATTGAGAAAATCATCTTTAAAGTTGCCCAAATAAAGTTTTTAGCAATGCATATTACTATTAAAAAATTTATATTGATTTATTTATGGTAGGAAATTTATCAGATATGTTCATGGAACATAATCTTTATTTAATATCCTAATGATTTTTGACAAAAAAGAAAAAAAAAAGTATAATTTTGACCCTTATAATGTATTGTTGTCTATTGCTACAAATACACCCCAGAGACTTAAAACTGCTTTTGTGCTGCAGGGTCATATTTTATTCATAGAATAGTTTGGTCTTTGGATGAGAAGATCTTTATTTCTTAGACTGCATTGTGGTACTCACTACATACAACAGACATGTGTATATTTTAGCATAATCAATACATTGGAAACATGCAGTTTATGTAGCGGTTTATAAGGGGACATACTCACTGATTATTATGACTTATACTGTCTTTTTATGTGTTGCATATAAAGCTGCGTAAAATAAAACCATGTCTGCATTTGTGATCGGAGAAACAACAAATAAGAAACGCTACTCTACACTGTTCAAAACTCGCGTTTGAGTCATCAGAGGCACTTTCTTTAAATATAGAAACGTACTTACAGACGGAGAGTCAGAAGCGGCAGACTGTTCTCGCAAAGCAAAGAAGGAAAAAAGAAAACAGTCCACCGTAAAATACGCTGCACACATCTGAATATTTGGGTTGGATTGTTCTGATCATTCTGTATCAAAAAGAAAAGTGTAAGGCTTTGTGAATTCAGTTACAGATCTTTCAAAGTCATTATTGTAACCTTGAGGTGTTGCAGTGTCATGTTCACTTACTGTCGCGCTGTAATGGAAACAGATCTTCTGGAGAGGAAGAGAAAACATTCTTTCATGGCTTTTTGTGAACATTTGATACAAATAAATTATTTTACTCCATTCTAAAGGCCGATTCTTATATACACAGAGAAACAGACACAATAGAGCAGATAGAAGTTATGCTCGCTGTTCAAGCACACAAGAGCAAAATACAGCAGGATCCACTGCCATCTACAATCAGAAATTCAGTCTTTGACTCTAATATGACTCTAATATACAACTGATACTGGGTCACAGACACTAGGGGTAAAAAAACGACCCTAAAAATATGGATTGCTTAAAATAAAATAAAATTTAATTATATATGCATACATACTTCAACTTAAAGTATAATTCAGCTTATTAAAGCCAACATTTATCATTTGCGATCTAAAACTTGTCAAGCACAAAACAGTATATTAGACATAAACATACAAAAAACTGATATAAAAGGCAGAACTATAAAACCAAATTTGTAAAACTTTAAAATTAAAGTGAATACAATTTTAAAAATAATGTAAAACTGCACATACTGCACAAAAACTGTAATAGCATATCAATGATGCAAAAATAACTTTTGGTGTAAATAATATGATTCTATTAACTTTATTTATTTATTATTATTATTTTTTAAATACAATACAGTTTTACTTTATTATGAATATAAATAAATAAATATATATATATATATATATATATATATATATATATATATATATATATATATATATATATATATATATTAGGGGTGTAACGGTTCACAAAATTCACGGTTCGGTTCGATACGATACACTGATGTCACGGTTCGGTTCGGTTCGATACGTTTTAGATACAGCAAAATGTAAAAACATCTCAACTTTTCAGAATGCCGCAAGCGCACCGCGGGTCATGTGACAAGAACCAACCAATCAGCTTCATCCTTTCCCGTAACAACGTTGAGAGCTCAGCCAAGATGAAGGATCAGCTGATCATAGTTGTATATGGATTGCAATTTTGAAATAAATTTAGTAGCAGAGCTACTGCAAGCGATTTTTAGAGCTTGCAAATCCATTTATCCTTCGCTGAAATTTCCGCGTCTCATGGAGAGAGCACGTCATTGTTGCTTAGCAAAGACAGACGCCTCATGAGCGCTTCTGCCCGAGCGCTTTGGAAAGGAGGAGAAAGATGTGCTTAGCGTTTTCCACGCGTTTTTAGGCACGATATGTGAACGGCCCCTAAGGCGCTCGCTCACTCAGCACGCGCTGAAGGCTCGTTGCAAAATGTCTAATGCCTTTAACAGACCAGAAATATAAGATCCTAAAATAACCAACAGGTCTGGTGTTTGGGTTGGATTCCCTGTAAGCTATAGTGTCTAAATGCTGCAGGGATAGTTTGCTGCGTGCATGTTTCTCCTTTTTTCGTCTTTTCCCAGATAGTACTGACGCATATATCCCAGATATTCCCGCTGGTGTTTTTTTTTTTTTTTTTTTTTGTAATCCCGCTGGTGTACCCTGTCATGTTGCAGATGCGACATACCGTTGTTTTTTTATCCACCACTCTCTTGCCATCACCATTATAGCTTAAAGGGAATCCAAAGTGCACCCAAACACCAGACCTGTTGGTTATTGGAGGATCTTCTCATTTCTAGTCTGTTAAACGCATTGGCTATTTTGCAACGAGCCTTCAGCGTGTACTGAGTGAGCGAGCGCCTGCTGAGTAGCCTAACATAAACATATAAGATGGTGTTTTTTTCTTCTTCGGGAGTGTCAGGGGCGTTGCCTGTTACGTTGTTTGGGTTATTGGGCTACCTTGTTGAACGCATATCATTATATTTCTCTCTCTCTCTCTCTTTTTTTTTTTTTTTCAAATATAATTAATTACTCCAACGAACCGTTCGGTATACATAATGCGTACCGCGTACCGAACCGAAAGCGTCGTACCGAACGGTTCAATACGAATACGCGTATCGTTACACCCCTAATATATATATATATATATATATATATATATATATATATATATATATATATATATATATATAATATATATATTGTAGAAATTATCAAATTTAGCTAACTATATAATAAGCTTCTGAGATTCAGGAAAAATATTTGAAATAGGATATATATGTATTTTTTTTTTTGATGGTCATTTTTTTTATATAGGAAACTATGTCAGTACAGTGTTGCTGGGTGTGAAAGCCAAATCTGAAGCAAATCTGTTGTATTTTTAGTGCCCTTTAAAGGCAGCATGCAGAATTATTAGACCATTTTAACAATTTTAATGCAATTCGCTGCATATTCAATCAAATTAAATTTATGCATTTAGCATACGCTTTTATCCAAAGCGACTTACAGTGCATTCAGGCTATACATTTTTTACCTATCATTATATTATATTCACATATTTTGTGATAGTATAATCAAATGTCAACATGTCAAATTCAAAGTGAATGCTCTTTCGGTTTTCACAGGATTTAAGACTGGATTTGGTGATTTTCACCTTGTGCTGGATTAAAAAAATCTTAATTAACTAAGAGAACAGAATATCATAGACTTTAATGTGGGCAAGTAAGAAACATCTTGACAACAACCAGTCTATGAACAGAACACCTTATATAAACGTATATAAACCCAAACCTGCTGCTCTCACCTCTGCCAACCTCCATCTCCCACAGACAGACTAAATGTGATTCTGAAGAGTCTTCGGGACTGACTGAAGTCTCTGACACACACACACACACACACACACACACACACACACACACACACACACACACACACACACACACACACACACTCATTTGAATATGAATGTGGGCCGATTTTAATAATGCAGGGTGTAATTATCAGGTTGAGTGTTTATAAACAAACACATGTTTACACAAATACGGCTCTGTTCACAAACGCATAAGAAATGCAAAGATTCAGGATATTTTTTCAACATCATTTCAACTTTGTATTTATCAATATGATTTTTTTTACTTTTTATCTCATAGTTTTTGTCTCATTTTGTCTTTTCGCTTCCTGGAAATTCCATGGAAATTGGCATAAAAAAATTATGAGATAAAAAGTCAGTTCAAGAAAAAAAAATCACAAAGTCTAATATGAGTCAAAATCGTAACAACATTGAAAAATAATGAGATAAAAAGGACAAAAGTATCAAAACTTTGCCAATTTTGACTCACACACTCATAATACTTTTTATCTCATAATAATGAGTTTTTATATTTTTATTATGACTCTTTGTCTCATAATTGACTTAGAATGTCATAATTTATTATTATCTCATAATTATGATTTCCCAGCACATATTTCTTTCATTATGTGACAGAAATGGTCTTCCATACAAATCTCTCTTGCATTTCCACATACATAAACTTCTTTTTGACAGTATTCCTTTAATGCTTAACGTGCAACCACAAATATAATATTACCAATTATACATTTTAGAAGATTCAAAGTGGCACCGAATCTGTCTTTATCTAGTCCTCGTTCTTCATCTTGAGCTTCTTGATGTGACCAAACGCTCCTCTGAACAAGTGTGTGTTGGTGTCTTACTCTAAACACTCCCGCTCTGGGATCATTACACACGTCAGGATTCCTCACTAATAACTACTTCACCCATTATCATTTAGGACAAGCTCAGTTGTGACCTACATGCTTTGCTCTTACGTTCATTTACATTTAAATTATTCTCGTCTCGTCTACGTTTCAGCCTTCCCTCATCCGGCCCACCTTTCAGAACAGCATCGAGAGCATAATAATAAAGCACTGAATGTATTGTATGCACACATTTTATACATTCATGAGCTACGTTTTACAGTATAAGATATAAGTGGGTCTCTTAAAGTGCTGCAAGTGTCAATCAACTGGTGGATATTAATCAGATTTTTACAAGAAAAGCTGATGGAAATTGTGTCTGTAAACCAGAATTAGTTTGTTTCAGACATTAGCGGATGAGGATGCGTGTGTGTTTTTTGTGCAAAAACAGATCCGATTCCCATAAATGCATTTAGTTCCAGTTATTGTGGAAATAGCATTTGGATTTGTCTGAAAGGAGCGTGGCGAGCGGAAAGAGGTTTAATGTGAGCCAGTATCTGAATGCAAACGGAAGATGGAAATACTTCTTATCGTCAGTAAAAAGGACACACATGAAGTTTAAAGCGAAAGCCATATTTAGCCTGACGGGTTACAGAGTTTTCACAAATTATGACAAGAAAAACTATGTTTACAAAGCTCAAGTCCATGGATGTTGGTTATAAAAACCTTGAAGCAAGATGTCCAGGTTTCTCTGTGTGTTGACTTCATGAAACTCTGATTAATGTACTACATTCATTTGGTTATTTCTTTTAATGGCACAAATGTTACATGCTCGGCATGGAGAAATCAGTCACTTCTATAGTTGTAAATATTTACTTTACAGTATTTTTATTATTATTTAATGTAGATACAAAGGAATATTGCAATATAATATATTGTGAAGCAAGTGGTGAAAGAAATGACACAATTCGCCTTTATTTTATGGGGCTTATTGACAAAAAGAGGCCTTTGTGCTAATTAGTATTTTTCATTTCTTTATGCATTTATTGATAAAAAAATAAAAATAAAAAAAAATCGGATATTGAATATAACGAGGCATTTAAAGATTAGCCGGTCATATTTTTGAGAATAATTTACTCAAAATATTTCACATAAATTACAAATTATTATGACTTTGACTTAAAAATGTTAATTGTTTTAATTCAGTTTAACTTAGTAAAAAAAAAAAAAAAAAAAAAAAAAAAAAATTATATATATATATAGACCCATAAAAAAAAAAAAAAAAACTACTTTATTTTACAAAAGCACAGTACAACATTACTAAAGCTGAGTAAAAATAAAATGGAAGATAAATATAAAAATTACTCATATAAAATAAATGCAATAAAATTACCATAATATTAATATTAATGCATAGAAAAAACTGTATTAGTGACTCAAAGACACCAAAATAACACTGAAAGTACAAAATTATAATGACTTTTTTTTGGTCTTATTATTATTTTTTGCTTTTGTTATAGGTCTATAGTTTTCCATATTTCTATTTTAACTTCAATAAGTTTATTTATTATTATTCCTACAGTATTATATTATTATTACATATTATTACTATTATTATCATGGAAATGCAAAGTATTATAATGTGCAGAAATTTAATCAATGAACATTTAGTCTTCATTTTATGGTGCTTAATGAAGTCCTTTAATGCTTTTCTTAACAACATTATCAATAGAAGAAAAATAACTTTGCAACAACTAGGAAAGAATAAGATGTGCAAAAACGTGACCTAATTTGCATCGGAACAAGCCTGAAGAATATGAATATTAATCACATGTGGGTGGACATTAGAAACTCAGCCGGGGTGTAAATTAAAACTATACTTCACTGAAAGCCAAAGTAGATGTTTCAGATTCGGACATGAAGTCTCTGACCCTTCCTGACCGTGAGGGTCATCTGGGACAGAGTGATTTGCTTTAGCCATTAACCTCTGGATGGTGCTAATTACAGAGCACAGATACAGGACATCCCACGACCTGACGAGGTAATTACAGACGCCTCCAATCAGAAACATCTATTCTGCTCCCAACATGAAGATCTTTCTGGGTCTCGTCTTCAAAGAGTCAATGGCGCTCTAATTCCCACGCTGCCCTTTGAAGAGCCGACAGGCCGAAGGTTTGAGCCTTTCTCTGCGGAGCGATAAGTCACGGGGATTTGCTGTGATTTTACGGTATGGAGCCGCTCGGGCTTTGATGTCTCCGGTTACCTAAAATTAGATGTTGAATGGAACGGCGCACAGGTAGAAAAAGGTGCCTTTGAGAAACGATCGGGGCCAGAGGTTAAAGTGGACTAATTTACTTTACTGTCACGGGCCTGTCAAAGGGAGAGAGAGAAACAGGTGAAAAATAGATTCGCGGGGAACAAGAAGTTTAATAATACGACTGCTTTAAATATCTGTCGCCGCTTTCGTTTTCAAGGGCGAAAGAGCTCGAGGGACCCGGGGCTTCAGAGAGCGGCCAGCGGGTCAGAGAAGTTGGGTTCGCAAAGTCTGAGCCAAATTAGCCTCTTTTGACCAGACCATTTAAAGACAAATCTTGAGGTTTTTATACCTCTGCTGGAGCCAGTATATAAATAAAATAAAAAAATTTGAAAAATAAAATAAAATCAGTTGAAAAACAAAAAAAAACTAAACAAAACAAAAAAAACATCAAGTTTAATTTGAAGCAGGTTTATAAACTACAACTAAAGCTCAACTAAAAGCATTAAAACACAACAAAATAACTAAATTAATGACCTAACAAACTAAAATAACTAAAACAAACAATGACAAAAAAATAAAAAAATAAAAAATAAAATAAAAAAAATCTACTTAAACTACTGAAAATAGAAAAAAAGTATATATATATATAATATAAAATAAAACATTACAATATATATATATATATATATATATATATATATATATATATATAAAAACACACTAAATTTAATGTAAAATGAAAACAAAAAAATAAGGCAGTTGACATATATAGTGTGTGTGTGTGTTGCTTTGGTAATTTATATACTACTATATTATTTTATTAATATATATATATATATATATATATATATATATATATATATATATATATATATATATATATATATATATATATTTGTAGCAACAGTCAAAAATACATTGTATTAGTCAAAATAATAGATTTTTTAATGCCAAAAATCATTAGAATATTAAATAAAGATCATGTTCCATGAAGATATTTTGTAAATCTCCTACAATAAATATATCAAAACGTACTTTTTAATCAGTAATATGAATTGATAAGAGTTCCTTTGCCCAACTTTAAAGATGATTTTCTCAATATTTGGATTTTCTTGCTCCCTCAGATTCTAGATTTTCAGAAAGTTGTATCTCAGACAAATATTGTCCGATAATAACAAATCATAAATCAATGGAAAGCTATTTATCCAGCTTTCAGATGATGTATGAATCTCAAGTTTAAATAAATTTACCCTTATGACTGGTTTTTGTGGTCCAAGGTCACAAATGCTTCATTACGGTTTTCTTTATTTTATTGATTGATTGATTGATTGATTATTGGTATTTTTCCCCTATTAGTTTCTGAATGAAATGTCATTTAAAGTAAGTCCTACACTGTTTTCTATTCACTGTATATTTCAATGATAAAGAGCAAAATCCGAATGTCATGCGTTCGTTTGAGAACAGGAATTCATGTGGAAACAGAAAAAAAAAATGCCCTAATTACTGTCATCTAGAGAATTAGTCATAGGGACCACTGTGTGAAAGCCATTAGCAAACTAATTAGCAATCTGTTGTTTTAATTAAATCAAACCGGGGCCCTTAAAATACAACAATACAAATTACAATCAGCAGATTGAAGTGTTGAGATCTGAACTGCAGATTTAGCCGACAGAATCAGATTTATCTTTCATCTCTGACGAGGTTTAGCGAGGTTTAACGAGGTTTAACGAGGTTTTAACGAGGTTAACAGCCGATTCTTCAGGTTTAGAGGACAGCGGTCAGTAAATAACACGCTTCAGTCTCCCAGCAAAGGATTTCAGCAAGGTTGCATATGAAATGGACCCATGAGGATTTTGATATTCATTTGCAATAATTAATTTCAAGATGTGATTTCCATAATGAGATCAGCTCGCATCTGGAATGTGTGTAAGGTTCATTAAAGCCAACACGAAATTAAAACGGAGTATTAACTTGCATTGAGGTTATTCTGAAGCAAAACAGGATCGTTTTTATCATCTTTCATCAAAATGTGATGAAACGTCCAGCTTGACACACAAATACATGATAATAAAGCAGCATAATGAGTGCATTAAAATCTTAATGAGCGTGCATGCAGATATTCTCTCATTCATCATGTGTGAATCTCTGGAGGATCTCTTCTGCTGAAGATGAGACGAATCTCACAGATTATTCAGACGTTATTCCTCTAGATTGAAACACAGTGACAACCCTCATTAAAGAACAATGAAGAGTTCAGACGAATCAAATAATTCTGGAAAACACAGAAGTGATGCTGAAGAAAATCGTCTTCCGTCGTCGCACATTCACGTCAAACAAGAGTCGTTCTTATTTAACAAGAAGTATGAGAAATATAAAAATAATAATAATAATAATAATAATAATAATAATAATAATAATAATAATAATAATAATAATAATAATGCTTGACTTTCAAAAGTTGAACTAACCGACTATTGAACGGCAATAATTTAATAATTAAAATTTTATACAAATAAATGAAAGCTAAATAGAATTAATCTACTTTTATATAAATACAGAATATAATATTACATGAAATAAAAACAAAAGCTAAACAGAAAAAAAACATCAACTAAAAATTAAAACATTAAAAATGAATTTGGTAATTGAAATTGCTAAAATAAAATAAAATGAAATAAAATAAAATAAAATAAAATTTTCCGACTAACTGAAATAAATGTTTTAGCTGAAGTAATAAAATTACTAAAACTAAAAAAATATATATATAACATAGAATAAATACGAATGAATAAAAGTTAAATATAAATGAAATCTAGTTAAATAGAAATGTTTAAAAAGTTCCTATAAATAAATTCTTACAATTTAAAAGAAATCAGATATCTAAAAAATTATTATATAAATTTATTATATAAATTAAATAATAATAATATATATTTTTTTAATGTTTTCATTTAAATTTTAATAAGTTTTAATATATAATATATAATAATATATATTTTATATATATATATATATAAACATAAAATACGAAGTAATAAAAGTTAAATAGAATGGATAATAACAAAAAAAAAATATTCTTAATGTTTTAATTTTAGTTACTTTTTTCTGCTTTTATTTTTATAGATAGATAGATGGATGGATGGATGGATAGATGGAGATAGTAATGCTTGGTGTTCAGTTGCATTATGGGTAGTAGCACAACAGAATTAACCTTTGTGAGTTCTGTAGAGAGAGTGTTGATTTGATTTGTTGCTGCGATCGTCTCCTCTTCAACAGATTCACCGAGCGCTTGTGACTTCAGAGACTTTGGGAGATAATGAAAATGATAGTTTAGATGACGGAGTAAATGTGTGATATCTATGCAGAGCGCTTCGGTGCAGCTGTTGTCTAAACTGTGTTCAGACGCCCACCGATGACCTCTGACCCCGCCGCTCAGTTTCCAGCACAGTATACAGCTGTGTGTTCAGATTCATCATTACAGTGTGCACAAATACAAACGCTCTGCTTTTCCTTTCTACAAGAATTACTGCGACGTCTGAGTGACTTCATACAACAGTTCAGTGTGATCTCAGAGATGCATCTAATATTATAAAATGGGTAACTTTTCTATTCTATTTTTCTATTCATTTTGAATGAGTGCTTTTTTAAATTAAAAGTGTATTTAATGTGCATTTGTAATGTTGTGGTTTGTGTATATAATATATATAATTAAAATGTCATTTTTAAGCTCAAATTTAATAAATTAATTTTTATATAATCAAACAATAATGTTATAAATTATTAATGATTTTATTAAATACATATAAATAAAAATAATTGAAGATAACATTTTAAAAGTCATGAATTTTAACTGTTTTAACATCTGTTTATTCATTTTCCCGTTTCGTTTGCCATTTCATCGTTTTTGATACAGAATTGTATTTTATTATTTATTTATTAAATAATTGTAAATAAAAAATAACAATAGTGTAAAGAAAAAAAAAATTAATTGAATCATTTATAAAAAAAAAAAAAAAATATATTATTTTAATACCTAAAAGCTTTAAAAGACTTGAAAAAATAAATAAATAAATAAATTAAAAAAAATAAAAAAATTTTATATATATATTATATATATATATATATATATATATATATATATATATATATATATATATATATATTTGTGGGTGTGATACTGAAGACTTAAAACTAACAAATATCTAAAACAACAAACAGAATGACATGAAAGTACCATAATGAACATATTATTTAAGTATTAACTATTTATTAGCCCTAATAACTATTAAATTAGGTATTAACTATTAGTTATTTACAAGATGGGGAATACGATTTCTTAATTCAGCATTAAATCTAACGTTATTTACAGTAATGGACTAAAGTCCTTAAATAATATAAAAAAAATTGCATGATTTAGCACATGATGCGATTAGCAGATGCAGGAGCATCAACATCATCACACACACACACACACACACACAGCAGAAAGAGTTGTGACAGGCAGCGAGGGGTTAATCACATCATCTCAGATCTCTCTCCGATCCGGTCTGACCCCATCGACCCTAAAACTGCCAGCCAGAATATTTGTGACAGCGCTCCTGTGATTTGAGATGCACACGTCTCACCCCGAGGAAATCTGTTCCCTCTTTAGTGTCTGCGGGACTTCTCCGAGAGCCTCATTTATTCATCTCTTTTGCTCATCTGTTTGTATGATTTTAGGGATGTTTGTCCAGCCGGTGGCTTTGAGAAGCGCTTCTGCTGACATTTCCTCTCCGTCTCCAGCCTCTTCCACTCATTTGGAAGTCTATCCTGAAATGAAATCCGGTCTCTTTCTCTACTTCTCAGGTGTATAAACCGAAAGGCTGCTCTTGTTTTTGACTAGCACGTTCATATCGATCTAAAATTTTGGTATTGGTGCTTTTGAATTATAGATGCCATAAAATAGTATCTGTGTTGCAGGCCGTAAAGAGTGTGAGGTTTATAAAGCCAGTGGAAACTGCTGACTGGAGTGAAAAAAAAAAAAAAAAAAATTATAAAAAAAATTCAAAAACTTTAAAATATACCTTTTTTATCAAACAGTACGTGTTTCCCTGGGAATGGAAACCCACAACCTTTTGCGCTGCTTATGCAATTCTCTACTACTGAGCACAGGATCTGATGCAGATCAAACCGCAAGAAAAAAACAAAACAATAAATCAATACATTTAATAAATAAATAAAAATATCTAAAAATATTTAAATAAAAATATTTAAAGTCAGAATTGTGAGGGGGAAAAAAGAATTGTGAGACAAAGTCTCATTGCAAGATAATGCAAATCTGATTTGCAAGGTATAAAAAATATATATATATATTTAAAAAATAAAAGAAGAAGAAAAAAGAAATTAACCTTGTACCCTATTGCCTTTTTTGCATCAAAAAAAAAAATTGCAATTCTGAGAAAAAGTGAGAATTGCAAGAAAAAAGTTGTCGGGTTGCAATTACCTTT
Organism: Carassius auratus; assembly: GCF_003368295.1. Classification (NCBI taxonomy): domain Eukaryota; kingdom Metazoa; phylum Chordata; class Actinopteri; order Cypriniformes; family Cyprinidae; genus Carassius; species Carassius auratus. Next base: position 721 of record NW_020527296.1, on the reverse strand, counting down.
TTTCATTCACATTCTTGTTATGCATTTATGTATCATCATGGGTTTAATGACAAAAAGATGCAATCAAAGATTAAATAATGCATGCAATAACTAATCATTCATGCAGCTAAACATGTGCTGAGAGATGAAGAAATCATTGGCTCAGATTCAGACAGGAATCATGTGTATATATACAGTATATATAGTAATAAAGACTAATTCACCTAGAGAATGAATGCTGTATTTAGAGAAAAAGTGTTGGTGCTGGACTAAAATAGCACCTGGAAATGAGTAGTTTGGATTTTATTCAGCAAATATAAGCAGGGTCATGTGATATGTTTTGAAAGTTTCGAAAACACTTTCTTCTTTGTTTAATGCATCGTCCTAAAAACAAGAAGAAAGAAACGTCGGGTCTGGATCAACATGAGGGTGAATTAATGATGACAGGGTTTATTTTTGGACAAAACTCTTCCTTTAAGCAAGAACCATAGAGGAAGACAGATGCAATAAAGCAGACGGCCTTCAGGGGTTTATAGGGTTTGTTTTAAGATCTTCAATTATAGCTGACTTGATAAGTTGGCACTGAAGTGCCTGCTCTGTTATTAATCACAAACAGATGTCAAAAACTAGACCAAGTTTAGTGAAAGTGTCACTGAACGGGTATTGAAGGGTTAAAGTTGGTTTCCTGCACGGGTTCAAGTGATTGCAGGTCAATAGCGATCACTCAAAGTCTAGAAAAATC
>NW_020527295.1:0-26035 GCF_003368295.1 Carassius auratus | reverse complement strand
GCCCCGGGAGCGCAACCGGCAAAGGGACAGAGAACCAGACGAGGGGGAGCCAGCGCACCCGCAGGCCCGAGAGGGGAGGCCGCGGGGCCGGGGCGCGAAAAGCCCCGGGAGCGCAACCGGCAAAGGGACAGAGAACCAGACGAGGGGAGCCGGCGCACGCGCAGCCCGAGAGGGGGAGGCCGCGGGGCCGGGGGCGCGCGAAAAAGCCCCGGGAGCGCAGCCGGCACGGGGAAGGAGAACCGGAGGAGGGGGCGCCAGCGCACGCGCAGGCCCAGACGGGGAGGCCGCGGGGGGCCGGGGGCGCGCGAAAAAGCCCCGGGAGCGCAGCCGCCACGGGGAAGGAGAACCAGACGAGGGGAGCCGGCTGCACGCGCAGGCCCAAGACGGGGAGGCCGCGCGGGGCCGGGGGCGCGCGAAAAAGCCCCGGGAGCGCGGCGCCACGGGGAAGGCGAACCGGAGGAGGGGGCGCCAGCGCACGCGCAGGCCCAGGACGGGAGGCCACGCGGGGCCGCAGGCGACCGAAAAAAGCCCCGGGAGCGCAACCGGCAAATGGACAGAGAACCAGGACGAGGGGAGCCAGCGCACGCGCAGGCCCGAGAGGGGGAGGCCGCGGGGGGCCGGGGGCGCGCGAAAAAGCCCCGGGAGCGCAGCCGCCACGGGAAGGAGAACCGGAGGAGGGGGCGCCAGCGCACCCCCAGGCGCCGAGAGGGGGAGGCCGCGGGGGGCCGGGGGCGCGCGAAAAAGCCCCGGGAGCGCAGCCTGCACGGGGAAGGAGAACCGGAGGAGGGGGCGCCAGCGCACCCCAGGCCCGAGAGGGGGAGGCCGCGGGGGGCCGGGGCGCGCGAAAAAGCCCCGGGAGCGCAGCCGCCACGGGGAAGGAGAACCGGAGGAGGGGGCGCCAGCGCACCCCCAGGCCCGAGGGGGGAGGCCGCGGGGGCCGGGGGCGCGCGAAAAAGCCCCGGGAGCGCAGCCGCCACGGGGAAGGAGAACCGGAGGAGGGGGCGCCAGCGCACCCCAGGCCCGAGAGGGGGAGGCCGCGGGGGGCCGGGGGCGCGCGAAAAAAGCCCCGGGAGCGCAGCCGCCACGGGAAGGAGAACCGGAGGAGGGGGCGCCAGCGCACCCCAGGCCCAGGACGGGGAGGGCACGCGGGGCCGCGGGCGAGCGAAAAAGCCCCGGGAGCGCAACCGGCAAAGGGACAGAGAACCAGACGAGGGGGCGCCAACGCACGCGCAGGCCCAGGAGGGGGAGGCCACGCGGGGCCGGGGGCACGCGAAAAAGCCCCGGGAGCGCAGCCGCCACGGGGAAGGAGAACCGGAGGAGGGGGCGCCAGCGCACCCCCAGGCCCGAGAGGGGGAGGCCGCGGGGGGCCGGGGGCGCGCGAAAAAGCCCCGGGAGCGCAGCCGCCACGGGGAAGGAGAACCGGAGGAGGGGGCGCCAGCGCACCCCCAGGCCCGAGAGGGGGAGGCCGCGGGGGGCCGGGGGCGCGCGAAAAAGCCCCGGGGGCGCAGCCGCCACGGGGAAGGAGAACCGGAGGAGGGGGCGCCAGCGCACGCGCAGGCCCAGGACGGGGAGGCCACGCGGGGCCGCGGGCGAGCGAAAAAGCCCCGGGGAGCGCAACCGGCAAAGGGACAGAGAACCAGACGAGGGGCGCCAACGCACGCGCAGGCCCAGGAGGGGGAGGCCACGCGGGGCCGGGGGCGCGCGAAAAAGCCCCGGGAGCGCAGCCGCCACGGGGAAGGAGAACCGGAGGAGGGGGCGCCAGCGCACCCCCAGGCCCGAGAGGGGGAGGCCGCGGGGGGCCGGGGCCGCGCGAAAAAAGCCCCGGGAGCGCAGCCGCCACGGGGAAGGAGAACCGGAGGAGGGGGCGCCAGCGCACCCCCAGGCCCGAGAGGGGGAGGCCGCGGGGGGCCGGGGGCGCGCGAAAAAGCCCCGGGGGCGCAGCCGCCACGGGGAAGGAGAACCGGAGGAGGGGGGCGCCAGCGCACGCGCAGGCCCAGGACGGGGAGGCCACGCGGGGCCGCGGGCGAGCGAAAAAGCCCCGGGAGCGCAACCGGCAAAGGGACAGAGAACCAGACGAGGGGGCGCCAACGCACGCGCAGGCCCAGGAGGGGGAGGCCACGCGGGGCCGGGGGCGCGCGAAAAAGCCCCGGGAGCGCAGCCGCCACGGGGAAGGAGAACCGGAGGAGGGGGCGCCAGCGCACCCCCAGGCCCGAGAGGGGGAGGCCGCGGGGGGCCGGGGCCGCGCGAAAAAGCCCCGGGAGCGCAGCCGCCACGGGGAAGGAGAACCGGAGGAGGGGGCGCCAGCGCACCCCCAGGCCCGAGAGGGGGAGGCCGCGGGGGCCGGGGGCGCGCGAAAAAGCCCCGGGGGCGCAGCCGCCACGGGGAAGGAGAACCGGAGGAGGGGGGCGCCAGCGCACGCGCAGGCCCAGGACGGGGAGGCCACGCGGGGCCGCGGGCGAGCGAAAAAGCCCCGGGAGCGCAACCGGCAAAGGGACAGAGAACCAGACGAGGGGGCGCCAACGCACGCGCAGGCCCAGGAGGGGGAGGCCACGCGGGGCCGGGGGCGCGCGAAAAAGCCCCGGGAGCGCAGCCGCCACGGGGAAGGAGAACCGGAGGAGGGGCGCCAGCGCACCCCCAGGCCCGAGAGGGGGAGGCCGCGGGGGGCCGGGGCCGCGCGAAAAAGCCCCGGGAGCGCAGCCGCCACGGGGAAGGAGAACCGGAGGAGGGGGCGCCAGCGCACCCCCAGGCCCGAGAGGGGGAGGCCGCGGGGGGCCGGGGGCGCGCGAAAAAGCCCCGGGGGCGCAGCCGCCACGGGAAGGAGAACCGGAGGAGGGGGCGCCAGCGCACGCGCAGGCCCAGGACGGGGAGGCCACGCGGGGCCGCGGGCGAGCGAAAAAGCCCCGGGAGCGCAACCGGCAAAGGGACAGAGAACCAGACGAGGGGGCGCCAACGCACGCGCAGGCCCAGGAGGGGGAGGCCACGCGGGGCCGGGGCGCGCGAAAAAGCCCCGGGAGCGCAGCCGGCGAAGCGCGGGGGGCAGCACCCCGAGGGCGGGGAAAAACGGCAGCCGCGAGCGGGCAGACCGCCGGGGCGCGGGCGAAAGCGGAGCGCGACCCGGGAAAGGGGCACCAGCCGGGGCAAGGCCGCCGGAGAGGGGGGGGGAGGGGCGACCGGGGCCCGCGCGGGAACGCCGGGGCCGAGGGACGGGAAACGCGGGGCGGGGAGAGGGCCCGGCGGCCCCGCGCGGACGCCGCCACCCCCGAGCCGACAGCCCCCCGGGGGCCGGGGAGAGCGCCCCCCAAAGGGCGAAAGGGGAACGGCCGGAGCGCGCCGAGGCCGAGCCCCAGGGACGGCAAACGCGGGGCGAGGAGAGAGCCCGGGGCCCCCGAGCAGACGCCGCCACCCGCGGGCCGAGGGCCCCCCGGGGCCGGGGAGAGCGCCCCCCGAAGGGCGAAGAGGGGACGGGCCGGAGCGCGCCGAGGCCGAGCCCCAGGGACGGCAAACGCGGGGCGCGGAGAGAGCCAGAGGGCCCCGACCGGACGCCGCCGGCCCCAGGGCCCCAACCCCCGGGGAGGCCGAGAGACGGCCCCCCAAACGGCAGGAGGGGGCCCGCGGAACGCAGGCACCGGACCGCCCCGGGACGCGGGGCGGGGGCGGCCGGGGGCCCCGAGGCCCGCGACCGGACCCCCGAGGGGCAGCCCCGGGGACCCCCGCACCGCGGAGAGAGCGGCGAGAAACCGCGCCGCGGCCGAAAGCGGAACGCGACCCGGGAAGGGCGCAGCGGCCGGGGCAAGGCCGCCGGCGAGGGGGGGGGGAAGGGCGACCGGGGCCCGCGCCGGAACGCCGAGGCCGAGGGGCGGGAAACGCGGGGCGGGGAGGGAGGCCGGCGGCCCCGCGCGGACGCCGCCACCCCCGAGCCGACAGCCCCCCGGGGGCCGGGGAGAGCGCCCCCCAAAGGGCGAAAAGGGGACCGGCCGGAGCGCGCCGAGGCAGAGGCCCAGAGACGGCAGACGCGGGGCGAGGAGAGAGCCCGGGGCCCCCGAGCAGACGCCGCCAGCCCAGAGCCGGGGCACCCCAGGGGGCAGGAGAGAGCGCCCACCGAGGGGGAACGGGGAACGGCCGGAGCGCGCCGAGGCAGAGACCCAGGGACGGCAGACGCGGGGCGAGGAGAGACCCCGGGGCCCCCGAGCAGACGCCGCCAGCCCAGAGCCGGGGCACCCAAGGGGGCCGGAGAGAGCGGCCACCGAGACAGAAACGGGGAACGGCCGGAGCGCGCCGAGGCAGAGGCCCAGGGACGGCAAACGCGGGGGGGAGAGGCCCCGGGGCCCCGAGCAGACGCCGCCACCCCAGGGCCGGGGCACCCCAGGGGGCCGGAGGGAGCGCCCACCGAGGGAGAAAGGGGAACGGCCGGAGCGCGCGGAGGCAGAGACCCAGGGACGGCAGACGCGGGGCGAGGAGAGACCCCGGGGCCCCCGAGCAGACGCCGCCACCCCAGGGCCGGGGCACCCCAGGGGGCCGGAGGGAGCGCCCACCGAGGGAGAAAGGGGAACGGCCGGAGCGCGCGGAGGCAGAGACCCAGGGACGGCAGACGCGGGGCGAGGAGAGACCCCGGGGCCCCCGAGCAGACGCCGCCACCCCAGGGCCGGGGCACCCCAGGGGGCCGGAGGGAGCGCCCACCGAGGGAGAAACGGGGAACGGCCGGAGCGCGCCGAGGCAGAGACCCAGGGACGGCAAACGCGGGGCGAGGAGAGACCCCGGGGCCCGCGAGCAGACGCCGCCACCCCAGGGCCGGGGCACCCCAGGGGGCCGGAGGGAGCGGCCACCGAGACAGAAACGGGGAACGGCCGGAGCGCGCCGAGGCCGAGACCCAGGGACGGCAAACGCGGGGGGGGAGAGGCCCCGGGGCCCCCGAGCAGACGCCGCCACCCCAGGGCCGGGGCACCCCAGGGGGCCGGAGAGAGCGCCCACCGAAGGGGAACGGGGAACGGCCGGAGCGCGCCGAGGCCGAGCCCCAGGGACGGCAAACGCGGGGCGGGGAGAGACCCCGGGGCCCCCGAGCAGACGCCGCCACCCCAGAGCCGGGGCACCCCAGGGGGCCGGAGAGAGCGCCCACCGAAGGGGGAACGGGGAACGGCCGGAGCGCGCCGAGGCAGAGGCCCAGAGACGGCAGACGCGGGGCGAGGAGAGACCCCGGGGCCCCCGAGCAGACGCCGCCAGCCCAGAGCCGGGGCACCCAAAGGGGCCGAAGAGAGCGGCCACCGAGACAGAAGCGGGGAACGGCCGGAGCGCGCCGAGGCAGAGACCCAGGGACGGCAAACGCGGGGGGGGAGAGGCCCCGGGGCCCCCGAGCAGACGCCGCCACCCCAGGGCCGGGGCACCCCAGGGGGCCGGAGAGAGCGCCCACCGAAGGGGAACGGGGAACGGCCGGAGCGCGCCGAGGCCGAGACCCAGGGACGCCAAACGCGGGGCGAGGAGAGGCCCCGGGGCCCCCGAGCAGACGCCGCCACCCCAGGGCCGGGGCACCCCAGGGGGCCGGAGGGAGCGGCCACCGAGGGAGCAACGGGGAACGGCCGGAGCGCGCCGAGGCAGAGACCCAGGGACGGCAAACGCGGGGGGGGAGAGACCCCGGGGCCCCCGAGCAGACGCCGCCACCCCAGGGCCGGGGCACCCCAGGGGGCCGGAGGGAGCGGCCACCGAGACAGAAACGGGGAACGGCCGGAGCGCGCCGAGGCAGAGACCCAGGGACGGCAAACGCGGGGGGGAGAGGCCCCGGGGCCCCCGAGCAGACGCCGCCACCCCAGGGCCGGGGCACCCCAGGGGGCCGGAGAGAGCGGCCACCGAAGGGGGAACGGGGAACGGCCGGAGCGCGCAGAGGCAGAGACCCAGGGACGGCAAACGCGGGGGGGGAGAGGCCCCGGGGCCCCCGAGCAGACGCCGCCACCCCAGAGCCGGGGCACCCCAGGGGGCAGGAGAGAGCGCCCACCGAAGGGGGAACGGGGAACGGCCGGAGCGCGCCGAGGCCGAGCCCCAGGGACGCCAAACGCGGGGGAGGAGAGACCCCGGGGCCCCCGAGCAGACGCCGCCAGCCCAGAGCCGGGGCACCCCAGGGGGCCGGAGAAAGCGCCACCCAAAGGGGAGGAGCGGGACCCGCAGAACGCGGGCACCGGGCCGCGCCGGGACACGGGGACGGGCGCGCGCGGGAGGCCCCGAGGCCCACGAGGAGGCCCCCGAGGGGCAGCGCCGGGGACCCCGCCGGCGCGGAGAGAGAGGCGAAAGACGGGGGACCGGGGCCCGCCGGAGACAGGGCCCGCCGAGGCCGAAGCGCGGGGCGGCCAGAAGCCGCCGGGGACCCGCCCGGAACGCCGGAGGACCACCCCGACCGGGGCGCCGGGCGGACCCGGGCCGCCCACACGGAAGCCCGGGGGACGGAGCCAGCAGGCCGCGCCCGCCCGGAGAACCGAGCCACGGGGCACCCCGCCGGGGGGGAGCCACGGGGCACCCCGCCGGGGGGGGCCACGGGGCACCCCGCAGCGACGGAGGGGGGGCCGCCGCGCCCCAGACGGCCAGGGGCGCGGCCGCCACCCGCGACCCACCCCGGGGGACCACCGCGGCGGCCCGAGGGGGCAACGGCGGGGCACCCGCGGCCCGACACGGCCGCGCGCCGCCCCGGCCGCCGCGCCCCGCCGGCGCCCCCCCGACCGCCGGAGCAGGACCCCCACCCGGGCACCGCGCGGACCCGGGCCGCCCACACGGAAGCCCGGGGGACGGAACCGGCAGGCCGCGCCCGCCCGGAGAACCGAGCCACGGGGCACCCCGCGGGGGGGGGCCACGGGGCACCCAGCCGGGGGGGGCCACGGGGCACCCAGCCGGGGGGGGCCACGGGGCGCCCAGCCGGGGGGGGCCACGGGGCGCCCAGCCGGGGGGGCCACGGGGCGCCCAGCCGGAGGGGAGCCACGGGGCACCCCGCAGCGACGGAGGGGGGGCCGCCGCGCCCGGGGACCGCCAGGGGCCGGCGCCGCGCGCGCGCACCGCCCGCGACGCGCCACCCCGCGGGCCGCCGCCGCCGGGAGAGGCCCCCACCGGACCGCCCCCGCCACGGGGCACCCCCCAGCGACGGAGGGGGGGCCGGCCGGCCGCCCCGGCCACGGGGACCCCCGGGACGCCGGAGGGGGGGCGAACCGAGGGCGCACCGGGGGGCCGCCGCCGCGGCCGACAAAAACGGGGAGCGAGGGAGGACGGGCAAGGGAGCGCAGCGAGGGAGCGGCGCGGCCACGCACGAAACCCGGACCCAGAAGCAGGGCGGCGACGAGGCAGGGAGCACCGGGGGCGCCACAAACGGGCGGGGAACGGCGCCAGAGAGGGGCGGCACGCGGGCGGCCGCACCCCGGGCCAGGCACGAACGGCGCGCCACACCGGCCGGCCCCGGGGGGCGACCGGCGAGCCCAGGCCAAGCAAAGGCCCGCGGCGCGGCGGGAGCGGGACGGGGAGGCGGGAGGCGGACGGAGAGGCGGGCAGGCAGAAGCCCACAGAGGGGAGCGGCGCACCAGGGGCGCCGCAGCCAAGCACACGCACCAAAGGGCGGAACCGGCGGGGCCGCGCGGACGGAGCAGGAGGACGAGGGCAACGACGGGACAGCAGGAGGGGAAAACGAACCGGGCGCACGACGGGCGAAACCCAGCGCACGGGCCCGAGGAGGGGGGAACAAGCCAACGCGGGGGGAAGGCGGCGGCACAAGGAGAGGAAGAGCCGACAGCGAAGGAGCAAAAAGCGACGGCGCGAGGAACGCGGGGCCGCCACAAGCCAGGGAGCCCGGGGGGAACGGGGCGGACACCGCCGGCGGAAAACCCAAAAAGCCAGAAGGAGCGGGAGGCCCCGCGGGCACGGGCCGGACGCAGACGGAAAAGCAAGAGCAAGCGAGCGGGGGCCCGGCGGCGCCGCGGGAGGGGGCGGGCCGCCCGGAGCGCGCCGGAGGACACCGGCGGGACCGGGGGACAGGGGGACCGCCCCAGGCAAACGCCCCACCGGCCACGGGCCCCGGGGCAGGGCGCGCCCGAGACCCAGGGGGCCCGGGGCGGGGACGCCAGAAGCGAGAGCCCGCCGGGGGCGCGCCGCCCGGCCGCACCGGGGAAGGGAGGAAACGAGAAGAGGAGGGGGAGGGCACCGACGGCGCCCGGGCGAGACGAGGCCGCCCACGGAGGCGACACCCCGCAGGGCGCGGCACAGGGCCAGACGAGAGGCAAGCGCAACAGGGGCGGCGGGCCCCGCGGAGGCGGCCAAGCCCGGGCCCGGGGCGGGGGGGCGCGAGAGAGCAGGGAGGGACAGGGGGAAGCGCGGGCAGCCAGGCAGGCGCGGCACGAAGGAGAGGACGAGGCAGGGGCGACCGGAAGAGAGGCAGAGGGACGCCCGCCGGGGACCCGCGCGGCAGGGAAGGGCGGCACGGGGACAGGCAGAGCACGGGGCAGAAAGCACAGCGCGGCAACACCCGCCGCGGGCCGGCGCGAGGCGGGGGGGAAGGAAACAGGCGGAGGCCCCGGGGCCGCACCAGGGCGAAGCCGGCGGCGAGGCGCCGGCCGAGGCGCCGCGCCGGGGAGGCCGCCCGCCCCGGGCCCCCGCCCGGAGGAGGGGGGCACCGAGACGGAGGGCCCGACGCGGGCCGGAGCGGGGGAGAGCCGCGAGAAGGGCCCGGCGCACGGCCAGAGGCGCCGCCGCACACCGCGACGCACCCCCCCCGCCGGCCCCGGCCCGACGCGGGCGCCGCGGACACCCCCCGCCGCACCGCCCCAGACGCCCCCCGCCGCCCCGGAGCCGCGCCGCCCGGCCCCCCCCGAGGGAGGAACAGGACGACACGGACGGAGCGGGAGGAACGCCCGAGGCGGGGACGGAGGGGCCGGGCGCCGCACGCCGGAGGCGGGAACGGGAAGGGGCGACGCGGGGCGGCCGCGCCCCCAGCCGCGGCGCGGGCCCAGCCCCGCGGCGCACCGCAGCCCGACCGACCCAGCCCGGAGAGCCAAGCCGGAGCCCGAAGGGACGGAGCGGACGGGCCGACGGCCCGGACGCCGCCGGGGGCGAACACGCCAGAGGCGGGGCACCGGGGAGACCGGCGGCGGAGAGGGGGACGGCCCGGCGCGAGACGGACACCGGCGCCCCCGGAGGGGCAAGGGCCGACGAGAGCGCACCGGACGCCGCCGGAACCGCGGCGCGGGCCAGGGCGGGGGCCCCGCGCGCGGGACGAACCCAGGCCAGGGGGCCCGGCCCGGCACAAAGAAAAGAGAACGCGGCCCGGGGCCCCCGCCAGCGGCGCCGGGGGCGGGGGCGGGACCGCACGGGGCGCCGCGCGGCGCCCGGCGCCGCCACGCCGGGGGCGGGGAGCGGAACCAGACGCCCGGGCGAGCGGCCGGGGGCGACGGAGGCCAGCGCCCCGCCCGGCCGAACGGCGGGCGCCCAGCCCGGAGGACCGACGGACCCAGGGGCAACGGCGGGGCACAGGGAACCCGGCGCCACGGCGGCCGGCAAAGCGCGCGGGGGAAGAGGGGCGACGACCACCAAGAGCGGCACCCGCGGCGGCGCCACCCGGGCCCACGCCCGGGGCGGCCGCGCCACCGCGGCGGCCCGCCGACGCGGCGAGGCGGAGCCCGGGAGACAGGGGCGGGCCGGCGACGGCCGGGGAGGGGCCCGACGCGCCAGCGCCAGCCAGGGGCAGGGCGAGGGGAGGCGGCAGGGGAGGGGGACACACGCCGGAGCGGAGGCCGACGGCCAGGGCCACCGGCCGGCGGGCGAGAGCAACCAACACCGGGGCGGGGGGCGGAGGAGCGGCGGCAGCGGGCGCCGGAACCCGGCGGGCGGGGCAGCCCGCAGCGCCAGGGCGGCGGACCAAAAGGGGCCCACGAGGCGGCGCGCAGGCCACGCCCAGGCGCCAAGCCAGCGAGCCGGGCGGCGGACCCAGGGAAAGGGGGAGAAGAGGGGGAGAGCGGGGCGGCCCCAAGGCCGCGAGGCAGGCGCGGGACCGGAGAAAACGGCGGGGGCGAGCGAGCGCCAGCGAGCCGGAGGGAAACGGCGGAGGGAACCAGCGACGAGAGGGGGCGAGGAGGCGGGCGCCCCGAGACCCAGGGCGGACGACCGAGGGGCACGGCAGGACCGCGGCGGGCCGCCACCAGGGGGGCCCCGGGCGGCGCCCGGCCCAGGCAGAGGGCACCAGCGGGCGGGGACCAGCGCACGCGCGCGAGCGCCACCGGCCCGGCGGGGCGGGCGAGACGGGCCGGGGGGCGCCCCCCGCCGGGGCGGGGGAGCCCACCGGGGCCGGCGAGCGCCGGCCGGCACCGGCAGGGCGCCGGGGGGGCGCGGAGACACCCGGGGACGCGCGCGGGCGGGAGACGCCGGGGGCCGGGGGCAAGACGGGGCGGGGGGGGCCGACCGCGCCGCGGACCGCGAGCACCCGGGACGAGGGCCGAGCCCCGCCCGGGCGGCGCGGCGCGGGCGGAGACGGACGGAGGACAGGCCGCCCCGGGCGACGCACGCGCCGGGGACGAGGGGCCCCGGCCCGCCCCCGGGGGGGGAGAGAAGGCGCGAGGACACGGCCCACGGCCCCGGGGGAAGCGGCAAAGGCGGGGCGGGGGGCGCGGGAAAGCGCGCGACCCGGAGGCCGCGAGCCACCGGCGCCCCCCGACCCGGCCGGGCCAAACCGGAGCCGGGCGCGGCGCACCGCCGCGGAAGAAGGGCGCCCGACGGCGGCCGAGCCAGCGGCCGGACGGCGGGCCCCACGCAAGGGGAGCCGCGCGCCCGACCGGGCCGACCAGACCCGCCGGGGGGAAGCCGCCGGGCAGACCGGGCGGACCCCACCCGGGACCGCGGAACGGGGGCACGCCCGCGGGAACGCGCGCGGCAAAGGGCGGGGCAACGGGCCCGCACGGGACGGGGCGACGAGCGGGCGCGGGCCGGGAGGGAGCCGGAGAGGGAGGGGACCACCCGCGGGGGGCGGCAGGCCCAAGCAACCCGACGCCGAGAGGAACCGCACCCCGGCGGGGCAGGGGCCGCGACCGGCCGCACACCGGCCACGGGCGAAGCCGCCAGCAGAAGGACGGGGGCCCCCCACGCCCGCACCGAGAGAGCGGGCCGCGGGACGCCACAGGGCCCGCGCCCCGGGGCCCGGGGCGGGGAGGCGGCGCGGGGCGCGGCCCGCGGCGCGCGCCGCGACGGAGGGAAGCCGGGGAGGGGCGGGGCCGCCGCGGAGGAAGAGGCGGAAAGGCAGCGGGGCGGCGCGCCGGAGCGGAGGGCGGAACCGGAGGGGGGAGGGGCGGCCGCGCCCCCGGGGGGGGGAGGCGGGCCGGAAGCGGAAGGGGCGCCGGCCGGGGGCGCGGCGCGCCGCCCGGGCCCCCGGCACCCGACCCCCACGACGACGGCCGCCCGCGGCGAGAGGGGAGGGCCCCAGCGCGCGGGCAGCGGAGGGGGGCAGACCCACCGGCAGCCGCGGAGAGGAGGACCGCCGGGCCGCGCGCGGACGAGGCGCCGCCCGCACCCCCGGAGGGGGAGGGGGAGGAAGGGCCCGGGGAGGCCGGACGGGACGCGACACCCGGGGCGGGCGGCACGGAGGAGGACGGAGGGGGCGACCCCGACGAAGCGCCAGCCGCGGGACCCGGAGGCCCCGAGCGAGGAGAAAGCGACCCGCAGACAGGCGGGGCCCCGGGAGGAACCCGGGGCCGCAAAGGGCGGGCGAAGGGGCGAGGAGCAAGGGGGCCGGCAAGGCACAGGAGGGCGCGCAGCGAGCGGCGGGCGGCAGCGACGCACGAGCCGAGGGAGCCACCGCGAAGAGGGGGACGCGGGGGGGGAGAGGGAGCGAGGCCGGGAGCCGCAGACAAGGGGGAGGGGAAGGAAAAGGGGGGCGGGACCCCGGACGGGCGCCCCCCCCGGAGGGGGGACGGGGAGCCCACGGGCCCGGCGGGGGGGAGGCCGCCGGGCCAAGCAGGGCACCCGGCGGGGCCGGCGGCCCCCGCACCGCGCCCCGGGGGGGCACGGGGCGAGGGCGCGCCGAGGGGGACGGAGCGCGCGAGCCCGCCGGGGCCGACGGGCGCGCGCGCGGGGCGGAGGCCGCGCCGGAGCCCCCGGCCGCCGAACCCCGGCGCAGACGGCGGGGGCCAGGGCCGGGCCAACCGGAAGGAGCCGGCCGCAGGGGCACCGACGGAAACCGGGGGACGACGGGGACGGCCGCCCGAGAGGCAAGGGGGAGCGGCGGCGCGGCGCGCCGCCAGGGCCCGCGAGGAGCCCCGGCGGGGCCGAGCCGAGGACCGCACGAAACCAGCCAAGCGGGAGGAGCGACGGGCGGGGGGGACAAAGGGCAGGGACGGAAGCAACGCGAGCGGAGGACCCGCGCGGACGGGGAAGGCCGCGGGGAGGGGAAAGAGGGGCAAGCCCCAGGCCCGAGCACGAGCGGGGGGCAGCGGGGACCCGCGCCGCGCGGCGCAGGGGAGACACACGCGGAGCCGCCCAGGGGGGCGCGCGGGCAGCCCCGGACAGCGAAGGGCAGCACAGACCGGGGAGGGCGCCAGCGCGCGGGGCGGAACGCCACGGGGCCCGCGAAGAAGGGGAACGCCGACCGCACGGGGCCGCGGAACGAGGGAACAAGCCGGAGGCGCGGGCGGGAGCGGAAGGAACCAGACAAAGCGCGCCACCAACGAAGAACGGCCAGGCACCACCACCCACAGAAGCGAGAAAGAGCGAGCAAGCGGGCAAGCCGGGCCGGGGCCGGGCCGGGGGAGGGGCCCGGGGGGAGGCAAAGGAAGCCGCAGGCGCCACGCCGGGGGGGCCCGGCCGGCAAGGCCGGGAAGGGGCAGCGGGGCAACCAGACGCCCCCCGGAACCCAAAGACGCGGGGGGCCCGCACGCGGCCCGGCGGGGCAGGGGAAGAACGCCGCCGGAGCGCGGGGCGGCAGCGGGGACGGGCGGAACGACGACGGGAGCGGAGCGGCGGCGAACCGCCGACGGGCGGGCGGGAGGAAGGAAAACAGGCGGGGCAAAGGCGGGCGCGGGCGGCCGGCGGGCGCCGGGCCAAGAAGGGCACCGCGAGCGGCGCAAGACGAAGGCCCCCGGCCGGCCCGCGGAAGCAGGGCCCCGGGGGCCAGAAACCCACAAAAGAGAACCGGAGGCCGAGGCCAGGAGGCCGAGCGGCGGGAGGCAGCGGCGACAGGCGGCCGGCGGGGAACACGCGAAGGGGGCAAAGGAAACGCGCCGGGCCCCGAGGGGACCGGACACCCAGGGAAGGGCAGCCGGGGGGCGCCGGGAGGCAGGGGCCGGGACAGGCGGGGGCGCGCCGCGCGGCGGACCGCCAGCCCACGCCCGAGAGCCAACGACGAGCGGGGGAACGGCAGCAACGGGAAGAGACGCGAGGGGAGCGGGAAGGACCGCGGCGGCGGGCACCAGACGGGCCCGCCAAGGGGGCCGCGCCCAGGGGGGGAGGAGACGCGCAGGCCAAGGACAGGGCCGCGAAAGAGACCGGGAGGGGAGGGGGCGGCACGACCGCGCCGAGGCGGAAAGGGGAAGGGGCGCGCCGGCGGCCGGCCGGGGAGGGGGGAGCCGGGGCGCAGGCGCCCGCGCCGGAAGCGAACCCGGAGGCCCCGGGACCCGGGGGCACCAGGGGAGGCGCCGAAAGGACCAGCGAAAGGGGAGAGGGCAGACAGGCGAAAGAGGCGGCGCCGCCGCAGAGGGCGCGCGAGCGGCCCGAGGGGAGCGAGAGGCACCAAAGGGACCGGGGCGAGGACGGAGCCCCGACCCCGGAGGGGGGGGAGCGGAGAAAGGCACGCGGCCCCGCCCGGGAGGGAGGGGCGGCGCGCGGGGCAGGGAGGAGCGCGGGAAGGGCCACAGGGAGCCAAGGACCGGGGGGAGCGAGCAAAGGGACCAGAACGGAGGGAAGGAGCCAGGCGCAGGGGCACGGGACCGGCCGGGGGACGGAGACCGGCAGGGCGGAAGCGGGGAGACAAGCAGAGGGGACGGGCAGGAGCAACCAGGGAGCCCGCAAGAGGGGGGGGGGAGGGACAACCGCAGCGCGCGGGGGGCCGACACGCGGGGCGCGCGCCGCGGAGGGGGCCACCCCCCCGGGGGGAGGCGGAACCCAGGCGGCGCGGCCGCGCAGAGGGCGACGGGCGGCGACCGCCCCCGCGCGGGGGGCACGGGGGGGCGGGCCGCGGAGCGAGGCCGGAACCGGGAAAAGGGGGCGGCGCGGGGCCGGGAGGAGGACGGGCGAGGGCCGGACGGAGCCGACCGCCCGCCGCGCGCCGCCGCGCCGACCGCCGGGGGCGGACAGGGACGAGAGACCGGCCGGCGGAGGCGCCCAAGAAAGAGGGGGGCAGAGCCCCGGCGCAGGCGCGCAGGGGCCGGACACGGGGGGCGCGCGGACCGGCCAACCACCGGGCCCCCGAGGCGCACCCGCCCAGAGCGGCCAGGGGCCGGGCGGGGCCGAGCGCGGGCGCGCAACGGGCGCCACGCGAGCCGGGCGCGGGCGAGACGCGCGAAGGCCACAAAAGAACGCGGGCGCCGAAAGCGCGACGGCACGGAAAAACGCCAGCCCCGAGCGGGCGGACCGCCAGGGGCGCGGGGGAAGCCAGAAGGGGCCCGCGGAAGAGGCACCGGGCCCGGCCGGCCCCGGAGCCGCGGGGAGGGGGGAGGGGGGCCAAAGCCCGCGGGGCCGACGGAGGCGGCAGAGCGCACGGGCGACCACGGGGCACCCCGCGAACGGGGCGCCCCAGGAAGGGCGGGCGGCGGGCGACGGCCCCCGGCCACGGCGAGGGGGCGGGGGCCGGGCAGCGGGCCACAAAGCCCCCGGAGGGAGCAGGGGCGGGCCCGGGCGGGGGGCCCGCAGACGAAGCGCGGCACCCCGGCCACGGCGAGGGGAGGGGGCCGGGGAACCCGCCAGACAGCCCCCGGGAGCCGAAAGGGGGGGCGCCAGAGCCGAAGGCCACAAAAGGACGCGGGCGGCCAAAGCGCGACGGCACGGAAAAACGCCAGCCCCGAGCGGGCGGACCGCCAGGGGCGCGGGGGAAGCCAGAAGGGGCCCGGGGAAGAGGCACCGGGCCCGGCCGGCCCCGGAGCCGCGGGGAGGGGGAGGGGGGCCAAGGCCCGCGGGGCCGACGGAGGCGGCAGAGCGCACGGGCGACCACGGGGCACCCCGCGAACGGGGCGCCCCAGGAAGGGCGGGCGGCGGGCGACGGCCCCCGGCCACGGCGAGGGGGCGGGGGCCGGGCAGCGGGCCACAAAGCCCCCGGAGGGAGCAGGGGGCGGGCCCGGGCGGGGGGCCCGCAGACGAAGCGCGGCACCCCGGCCACGGCGAGGGGAGGGGGGCCGGGGAACCCGCCAGACAGCCCCCGGGAGCCGAAAGGGGGGCGCCAGAGCCGAAGGCCACAAAAGGACGCGGGCGGCCAAAGCGCGACGGCACGGAAAAACGCCAGCCCCGAGCGGGCGGACCGCCAGGGGCGCGGGGGAAGCCAGAACGGGCCCGGGGAAGAGGCACCGGGCCCGGCCGGCCCCGGAGCCGCGGGGAGGGGGAGGGCGGGCCAAGGCCCGCGGGGGCGACGGAGGCAGGGGGCCAACCCCGAAGGCCGCCAGGGCCGCCGACCGGCCGAGCGAGGCCGACGAGGGCGAGGGCCGGGCGGAGAGGGCGCGCACCAAAGAGGCCCGGGAGCCGACGACCCGCCACGGGGCACCCAGCAAACCGAGAACCGGAGGAGGGGGGGCGAGCGCACGCGCAGGCCCAAGAGAGGGAGGCCACGCGGGGCCGGGGGCGCGGGAAAGAGACCGGGGAGCGCAACGGGCAAAGGGACAGAGAACCAGACGAGGGGGAGCCGGCGCACGCGCAGGCCCGAGAGGGGGAGGCCGCGGGGGGCCGGGGGCGCGCGAAAAGGCCCCGGGAGCGCAACCGGCAAAGGGACAGAGAACCAGACGAGGGGGAGCCAGCGCACCCGCAGGCCCGAGAGGGGGAGGCCGCGGGGGGCCGGGGGCGCGCGAAAAGGCCCCGGGAGCGCAACCGGCAAAGGGACAGAGAACCAGACGAGGGGGAGCCGGCGCACGCGCAGGCCCGAGAGGGGGAGGCCGCGGGGGCCGGGGGCGCGCGAAAAAGCCCCGGGAGCGCAGCCGGCACGGGGAAGGAGAACCGGAGGAGGGGGCGCCAGCGCACGCGCAGGCCCAAGACGGGGAGGCCGCGGGGGGCCGGGGGCGCGCGAAAAAGCCCCGGGAGCGCAGCCGCCACGGGGAAGGAGAACCAGACGAGGGGGAGCCGGCGCACGCGCAGGCCCAAGACGGGGAGGCCGCGCGGGGCCGGGGGCGCGCGAAAAAGCCCCGGGAGCGCAGGCGCCACGGGGAAGGCGAACCGGAGGAGGGGGCGCCAGCGCACGCGCAGGCCCAGGACGGGGAGGCCACGCGGGGCCGCAGGCGACCGAAAAAGCCCCGGGAGCGCAACCGGCAAAGGGACAGAGAACCAGACGAGGGGGAGCCAGCGCACGCGCAGGCCCGAGAGGGGGAGGCCGCGGGGGGCCGGGGGCGCGCGAAAAAGCCCCGGGAGCGCAGCCGCCACGGGGAAGGAGAACCGGAGGAGGGGGCGCCAGCGCACCCCCAGGCCCGAGAGGGGGAGGCCGCGGGGGGCCGGGGGCGCGCGAAAAAGCCCCGGGAGCGCAGCCGCCACGGGGAAGGAGAACCGGAGGAGGGGGCGCCAGCGCACCCCCAGGCCCGAGAGGGGAGGCCGCGGGGGGCCGGGGGCGCGCGAAAAAGCCCCGGGAGCGCAGCCGCCACGGGGAAGGAGAACCGGAGGAGGGGGCGCCAGCGCACCCCCAGGCCCGAGAGGGGGAGGCCGCGGGGGGCCGGGGGGCGCGCGAAAAAGCCCCGGGAGCGCAGCCGCCACGGGGAAGGAGAACCGGAGGAGGGGGCGCCAGCGCACCCCCAGGCCCGAGAGGGGGAGGCCGCGGGGGGCCGGGGGCGCGCGAAAAAGCCCCGGGAGCGCAGCCGCCACGGGGAAGGAGAACCGGAGGAGGGGGCGCCAGCGCACCCCCAGGCCCAGGACGGGGAGGGCACGCGGGGCCGCGGGCGAGCGAAAAAGCCCCGGGAGCGCAACCGGCAAAGGACAGAGAACCAGACGAGGGGGCGCCAACGCACGCGCAGGCCCAGGAGGGGGAGGCCACGCGGGGCCGGGGGCACGCGAAAAAGCCCCGGGAGCGCAGCCGCCACGGGGAAGGAGAACCGGAGGAGGGGGCGCCAGCGCACCCCCAGGCCCGAGAGGGGGAGGCCGCGGGGGCCGGGGGCGCGCGAAAAAGCCCCGGGAGCGCAGCCGCCACGGGGAAGGAGAACCGGAGGAGGGGGCGCCAGCGCACCCCCAGGCCCGAGAGGGGGAGGCCGCGGGGGGCCGGGGGCGCGCGAAAAAGCCCCGGGGGCGCAGCCGCCACGGGGAAGGAGAACCGGAGGAGGGGGGCGCCAGCGCACGCGCAGGCCCAGGACGGGGAGGCCACGCGGGGCCGCGGGCGAGCGAAAAAGCCCCGGGAGCGCAACCGGCAAAGGGACAGAGAACCAGACGAGGGGGCGCCAACGCACGCGCAGGCCCAGGAGGGGGAGGCCACGCGGGGCCGGGGGCGCGCGAAAAAGCCCCGGGAGCGCAGCCGCCACGGGGAAGGAGAACCGGAGGAGGGGGCGCCAGCGCACCCCCAGGCCCGAGAGGGGGAGGCCGCGGGGGCCGGGGCCGCGCGAAAAAGCCCCGGGAGCGCAGCCGCCACGGGGAAGGAGAACCGGAGGAGGGGGCGCCAGCGCACCCCCAGGCCCGAGAGGGGAGGCCGCGGGGGGCCGGGGGCGCGCGAAAAAGCCCCGGGGGCGCAGCCGCCACGGGGAAGGAGAACCGGAGGAGGGGGGCGCCAGCGCACGCGCAGGCCCAGGACGGGGAGGCCACGCGGGGCCGCGGGCGAGCGAAAAAGCCCCGGGAGCGCAACCGGCAAAGGGACAGAGAACCAGACGAGGGGGCGCCAACGCACGCGCAGGCCCAGGAGGGGGAGGCCACGCGGGGCCGGGGGCGCGCGAAAAAGCCCCGGGAGCGCAGCCGCCACGGGGAAGGAGAACCGGAGGAGGGGGCGCCAGCGCACCCCCAGGCCCGAGAGGGGGAGGCCGCGGGGGGCCGGGGCCGCGCGAAAAAGCCCCGGGAGCGCAGCCGCCACGGGGAAGGAGAACCGGAGGAGGGGGCGCCAGCGCACCCCCAGGCCCGAGAGGGGGAGGCCGCGGGGGGCCGGGGGCGCGCGAAAAAGCCCCGGGGGCGCAGCCGCCACGGGGAAGGAGAACCGGAGGAGGGGGGCGCCAGCGCACGCGCAGGCCCAGGACGGGGAGGCCACGCGGGGCCGCGGGCGAGCGAAAAAGCCCCGGGAGCGCAACCGGCAAATGGACAGAGAACCAGACGAGGGGGCGCCAACGCACGCGCAGGCCCAGGAGGGGGAGGCCACGCGGGGCCGGGGCGCGCGAAAAAGCCCCGGGAGCGCAGCCGCCACGGGGAAGGAGAACCGGAGGAGGGGGCGCCAGCGCACCCCCAGGCCCGAGAGGGGGAGGCCGCGGGGGGCCGGGGCCGCGCGAAAAAGCCCCGGGAGCGCAGCCGCCACGGGGAAGGAGAACCGGAGGAGGGGGCGCCAGCGCACCCCCAGGCCCGAGAGGGGGAGGCCGCGGGGGCCGGGGGCGCGCGAAAAAGCCCCGGGGGCGCAGCCGCCACGGGGAAGGAGAACCGGAGGAGGGGGGCGCCAGCGCACGCGCAGGCCCAGGACGGGGAGGCCACGCGGGGCCGCGGGCGAGCGAAAAAGCCCCGGGAGCGCAACCGGCAAAGGGACAGAGAACCAGACGAGGGGGCGCCAACGCACGCGCAGGCCCAGGAGGGGGAGGCCACGCGGGGCCGGGGGCGCGCGAAAAAGCCCCGGGAGCGCAGCCGGCGAAGCGCGGGGGGCAGCACCCCGAGGGCGGGGAAAAACGGCAGCCGCGAGCGGGCAGACCGCCGGGGCCGCGGGCGAAAGCGGAGCGCGACCCGGGAAAGGGGCACCAGCCGGGGCAAGGCCGCCGGAGAGGGGGGGGGAGGGGCGACCGGGGCCCGCGCGGGAACGCCGGGGCCGAGGGACGGGAAACGCGGGGCGGGGAGAGGGCCCGGCGGCCCCGCGCGGACGCCGCCACCCCCGAGCCGACAGCCCCCCGGGGGCCGGGGAGAGCGCCCCCCAAAGGGCGAAAGGGGGAACGGCCGGAGCGCGCCGAGGCCGAGCCCCAGGGACGGCAAACGCGGGGCGAGGAGAGAGCCCGGGGCCCCCGAGCAGACGCCGCCACCCGCGGGCCGAGGGCCCCCCGGGGGCCGGGGAGAGCGCCCCCCGAAGGGCGAAGAGGGGACGGGCCGGAGCGCGCCGAGGCCGAGCCCCAGGGACGGCAAACGCGGGGCGCGGAGAGAGCCAGAGGGCCCCGACCGGACGCCGCCGGCCCCAGGGCCCCAACCCCCGGGGAGGCCGAGAGACGGCCCCCCAAACGGCAGGAGGGGGGCCCGCGGAACGCAGGCACCGGACCGCCCCGGGACGCGGGGGCGGGGGCGGCCGGGGGGCCCCGAGGCCCGCGACCGGACCCCCGAGGGGCAGCCCCGGGGACCCCCGCACCGCGGAGAGAGCGGCGAGAAACCGCGCCGCGGCCGAAAGCGGAACGCGACCCGGGAAGGGCGCAGCGGCCGGGGCAAGGCCGCCGGCGAGGGGGGGGGGAAGGGCGACCGGGGCCCGCGCCGGAACGCCGAGGCCGAGGGGCGGGAAACGCGGGGCGGGGAGGGAGGCCGGCGGCCCCGCGCGGACGCCGCCACCCCCGAGCCGACAGCCCCCCGGGGCGGGGAGAGCGCCCCCAAAGGGCGAAAAGGGGACCGGCCGGAGCGCGCCGAGGCAGAGGCCCAGAGACGGCAGACGCGGGGCGAGGAGAGAGCCCGGGGCCCCCGAGCAGACGCCGCCAGCCCAGAGCCGGGGCACCCCAGGGGGCAGGAGAGAGCGCCCACCGAGGGGGGAACGGGAACGGCCGGAGCGCGCCGAGGCAGAGACCCAGGGACGGCAGACGCGGGGCGAGGAGAGACCCCGGGGCCCCCGAGCAGACGCCGCCAGCCCAGAGCCGGGCACCCAAGGGGGCCGGAGAGAGCGGCCACCGAGACAGAAACGGGGAACGGCCGGAGCGCGCCGAGGCAGAGGCCCAGGGACGGCAAACGCGGGGGGGGAGAGGCCCCGGGGCCCCCGAGCAGACGCCGCCACCCCAGGGCCGGGGCACCCCAGGGGGCCGGAGGGAGCGCCCACCGAGGGAGAAAGGGGGAACGGCCGGAGCGCGCGGAGGCAGAGACCCAGGGACGGCAGACGCGGGGCGAGGAGAGACCCCGGGGCCCCCGAGCAGACGCCGCCACCCCAGGGCCGGGGCACCCCAGGGGCCGGAGGGAGCGCCCACCGAGGGAGAAAGGGGAACGGCCGGAGCGCGCGGAGGCAGAGACCCAGGGACGGCAGACGCGGGGCGAGGAGAGACCCCGGGGCCCCCGAGCAGACGCCGCCACCCCAGGGCCGGGGCACCCCAGGGGGCCGGAGGGAGCGCCCACCGAGGGAGAAACGGGAACGGCCGGAGCGCGCCGAGGCAGAGACCCAGGGACGGCAAACGCGGGGCGAGGAGAGACCCGGGGCCCGCGAGCAGACGCCGCCACCCCAGGGCCGGGGCACCCCAGGGGCCGGAGGGAGCGGCCACCGAGACAGAAACGGGGAACGGCCGGAGCGCGCCGAGGCCGAGACCCAGGGACGGCCAAACGCGGGGGGGAGAGGCCCCGGGGCCCCCGAGCAGACGCCGCCACCCCAGGGCCGGGGCACCCCAGGGGGCCGGAGAGAGCGCCCACCGAAGGGGGAACGGGGAACGGCCGGAGCGCGCCGAGGCCGAGCCCCAGGGACGGCAAACGCGGGGCGGGGAGAGACCCCGGGGCCCCCGAGCAGACGCCGCCACCCCAGAGCCGGGGCACCCCAGGGGGCCGGAGAGAGCGCCCACCGAAGGGGGAACGGGGAACGGCCGGAGCGCGCCGAGGCAGAGGCCCAGAGACGGCAGAACGCGGGGCGAGGAGAGACCCCGGGGCCCCCGAGCAGACGCCGCCAGCCCAGAGCCGGGGCACCCAAAGGGGCCGAAGAGAGCGGCCACCGAGACAGAAGCGGGGAACGGCCGGAGCGCGCCGAGGCAGAGACCCAGGGACGGCAAACGCGGGGGGGGGAGAGGCCCCGGGGCCCCCGAGCAGACGCCGCCACCCCAGGGCCGGGCACCCCAGGGGGCCGGAGAGAGCGCCCACCGAAGGGGAACGGGAACGGCCGGAGCGCGCCGAGGCCGAGACCCAGGGACGCCAAACGCGGGGCGAGGAGAGGGCCCCGGGGCCCCCGAGCAGACGCCGCCACCCCAGGGCCGGGGCACCCCAGGGGGCCGGAGGGAGCGGCCACCGAGGGAGCAACGGGGAACGGCCGGAGCGCGCCGAGGCAGAGACCCAGGGACGGCAAACGCGGGGGGGGGAGAGACCCCGGGGCCCCCGAGCAGACGCCGCCACCCCAGGGCCGGGGCACCCCAGGGGGCCGGAGGGAGCGGCCACCGAGACAGAAACGGGGAACGGCCGGAGCGCGCCGAGGCAGAGCCCAGGGACGGCAAACGCGGTGGGGGGAGAGCCCCGGGGCCCCGAGGCAGACGCCGCCACCCCAGGGCCGGGGCACCCCAGGGGGCCGGAGAGAGCGGCCACCGAAGGGGGAACGGGGAACGGCCGGGAGCGCGCAGAGGCAGAGACCCAGGGACGGCAAACGCGGGGGGGGAGAGGCCCCGGGGCCCCCGAGCAGACGCCGCCACCCCAGAGCCGGGGCACCCCAGGGGGCAGGAGAGAGCGCCCACGAAGGGGGAACGGGGAACGGCCGGAGCGCGCCGAGGCCGAGCCCCAGGGACGCCAAACGCGGGGGAGGAGAGACCCCGGGGCCCCCGAGCAGACGCCGCCAGCCCAGAGCCGGGGCACCCCAGGGGGCCGGAGAAAGCGCCACCCAAAGGGAGGAGCGGGACCCGCAGAACGCGGGCACCGGGCCGCGCCGGGACACGGGGACGGGCGCGCGCGGGAGGCCCCGAGGCCCACGAGGAGGCCCCGAGGGGCAGCGCCGGGGACCCCGCCGGCGCGGAGAGAGAGGCGAAAGACGGGGACCGGGGCCCGCCGGAGACAGGGCCCGCCGAGGCCGAAGCGCGGGGCGGCCAGAAGCCGCCGGGGACCCGCCCGGAACGCCGGAGGACCACCCCGACCGGGGCGCCGGGCGGACCCGGGCCGCCCACACGGAAGCCCGGGGGACGGAGCCAGCAGGCCGCGGCCCGCCCGGGAGAACCGAGCCCACGGGGCACCCCGCCGGGGGGAGCCACGGGGCACCCCGCCGGGGGGGGCCACGGGGCACCCCGCAGCGACGGAGGGGGGCCGCGCGCCCCAGACGGCCGAGGGGCGCGGCCGCCACCCGCGACCCACCCCGGGGGACCACCGCGGCGGCCCGAGGGGGGCAACGGCGGGGCACCCGCGGCCCGACACGGCCGCGCGCCGCCCCGGCCGCCGCGCCCCGCCGGCGCCCCCCCGACCGCCGGAGCAGGACCCCCACCCGGGCACCGCGCGGACCCGGGCCGCCCACACGGAAGCCCGGGGGACGGAACCGGCAGGCCGCGCCCGCCCGGAGAACCGAGCCACGGGGCACCCCGCGGGGGGGGGCCACGGGGCACCCAGCCGGGGGGGGCACGGGGCACCCAGCCGGGGGGGCCACGGGGCGCCCAGCGGGGGGGGGCCACGGGGCGCCCAGCGGGGGGGCCACGGGGCGCCCAGCCGGGGGAGCCACGGGGCACCCCGCAGCGACGGAGGGGGGGCCGCCGCGCCCGGGGACCGCCAGGGGCCGGCGCCGCGCGCGCGCCACCGCCCGCGACGCGCCACCCCGCGGGCCGCCGCCGCCGGGAGAGGCCCCCACCGGACCGCCCCCGCCACGGGGCACCCCCCAGCGACGGAGGGGCCGGCCGGCCGCCCCGGCCACGGGGACCCCCGGGACGCCGGAGGGGGGCGAACCGAGGGCGCACCGGGGGGCCGCCGCCGCGGCCGACAAAAACGGGGAGCGAGGGAGGACGGGCAAGGGAGCGCAGCGAGGCGGCGCGGCCACGCACGAAACCCGGACCCAGAAGCAGGGCGGCGACGAGGCAGGGAGCACCGGGGGCGCCACAAACGGCTTGGGAACGGCGCCAGAGAGGGGCGGCACGCGGGCGGCCGCACCCCGGGCCAGGCACGAACGGCGCGCCACACCGGCCGGCCCCGGGGGGGGCGACCGGCGAGCCCAGGCCAAGCAAAGGCCCGCGGCGCGCGGGGAGCGGGACGGGGAGGCGGGAGGCGGACGGAGAGGCGGGCAGGCAGAAGCCCACAGAGGGGAGCGGCGCACCAGGGGCGCCGCAGCCAAGCACACGCACCAAAGGGCGGAACCGGCGGGGCCGCGCGGACGGAGCAGGAGGACGAGGGCAACGACGGGACAGCAGGAGGGGAAAACGAACCGGGCGCACGACGGGCGAAACCCAGCGCACGGGCCCGAGGAGGGGGAACAAGCCAACGCGGGGGGAAGGCGGCGGCACAAGGAGAGGAAGAGCCGACAGCGAAGGAGCAAAAAGCGACGGCGCGAGGAACGCGGGGCCGCCACAAGCCAGGGAGCCCGGGGGGAACGGGGCGGACACCGCCGGCGGAAAACCCAAAAAGCCAGAAGGAGCGGGAGGCCCGCGGGCACGGGCCGGACGCAGACGGAAAAGCAAGAGCAAGCGAGCGGGGGCCCGGCGGCGCCGCGGAGGGGGCGGGCCGCCCGGAGCGCGCCGGAGGACACCGGCGGGACCGGGGGACAGGGGACCGCCCCAGGCAAACGCCCCACCGGCCACGGGCCCCGGGGCAGGGCGCGCCCGAGACCCAGGGGGGCCCGGGGCGGGGACGCCAGAAGCGAGAGCCCGCCGGGGGCGCGCCGCCCGGCCGCACCGGGGAAGGGAGGAAACGAGAAGAGGAGGGGAGGGCACCGACGGCGCCCGGGCGAGACGAGGCCGCCCACGGAGGCGACACCCCGCAGGGCGCGGCACAGGGCCAGACGAGAGGCAAGCGCAACAGGGGCGGCGGGCCCGCGGAGGCGGCCAAGCCCGGGCCCGGGCGGGGGGGCGCGAGAGAGCAGGGAGGGACAGGGGGAAGCGCGGGCAGCCAGGCAGGCGCGGCACGAAGGAGAGGACGAGGCAGGGGGCGACCGGAAGAGAGGCAGAGGGACGCCCGCCGGGGACCCGCGCGGCAGGGGAAGGGCGGCACGGGGACAGGCAGAGCACGGGGCAGAAAGCACAGCGCGGCAACACCCGCCGCGGGCCGGCGCGAGCGGGGGGGAAGGAAACAGGCGGAGGCCCCGGGGCCGCACCAGGGCGAAGCCGGCGGCGAGGCGCCGGCCGAGGCGCCGCGCCGGGGAGGCCGCCCGCCCCGGGCCCCCGCCCGGAGGAGGGGGGGCACCGAGACGGAGGGCCCGACGCGGGCCGGAGCGGGGGAGAGCCGCGAGAAGGGCCCGGCGCACGGCCAGAGGCGCCGCCGCACACCGCGACGCACCCCCCCCGCCGGCCCCGGCCCGACGCGGGCGCCGCGGACACCCCCGCCGCACCGCCCCAGACGCCCCCCGCCGCCCCGGAGCCGCGCCGCCCGGCCCCCCCGAGGGAGGAACAGGACGACACGGACGGAGCGGGAGGAACGCCCGAGGCGGGGACGGAGGGGCCGGGCGCCGCACGCCGGAGGCGGGAACGGGAAGGGCGACGCGGGGCGGCCGCGCCCCCAGCCGCGGCGCGGGCCCAGCCCCGCGGCGCACCGCAGCCCGACCGACCCAGCCCGGAGAGCCAGCCGGAGCCCGAAGGGACGGAGCGGACGGGCCGACGGCCCGGACGCCGCCGGGGGCGAACACGCCAGAGGCGGGGCACCGGGGAGACCGGCGGCGGAGAGGGGACGGCCCGGCGCGAGACGGACACCGGCGCCCCCGGAGGGCAAGGGCCGACGAGAGCGCACCGGACGCCGCCGGAACCGCGGCGCGGCCAGGGCGGGGGCCCCGCGCGCGGGACGAACCCAGGCCAGGGGGCCCGGCCCGGCACAAAGAAAAGAGAAACGCGGCCCGGGGCCCCCGCCAGCGGCGCCGGGGCGGGGGCGGGACCGCACGGGGGCGCGCGCGGCGCCCGGCGCCGCCACGCCGGGGGCGGGAGCGGAACCAGACGCCCGGGCGAGCGGCCGGGGGCGACGGAGGCCAGCGCCCGCCCGCCGAACGGCGGGCGCCCAGCCCGGAGGACCGACGGACCCAGGGGCAACGGCGGGGCACAGGGAACCCGGCGCCACGGCGGCCGGCAAAGCGCGCGGGGAAGAGGGCGACGACCACCAAGAGCGGCACCCGCGGCGGCGCCACCCGGGCCCACGCCCGGGGCGGCCGCGCCACCGCGGCGGCCCGCCGACGCGGCGAGGCGGAGCCCGGGAGACAGGGGCGGGCCGGCGACGGCCGGGAGGGGCCCGACGCGCCAGCGCCAGCCAGGGCAGGGCGAGGGGAGGCGGCAGGGGAGGGGGGACACACGCCGGAGCGGAGGCCGACGGCCAGGGCCACCGGCCGGCGGGCGAGAGCAACCAACACCGGGCGGGGGGCGGGAGCGGCGGCAGCGGGCGCCGGAACCCGGCGGGCGGGGCAGCCCGCAGCGCCAGGGCGGCGGACCAAAAGGGGCCCACGAGGCGGCGCGCAGGCCACGCCCAGGCGCCAAGCCAGCGAGCCGGGCGGCGGACCCAGGGAAAGGGGGAGAGAGGGGGAGAGCGGGGCGGCCCCAAGGCCGCGAGGCAGGCGCGGGACGGGAGAAAACGGCGGGCGAGCGAGCGCCAGCGAGCCGGAGGGAACGGCGGAGGGAACCAGCGACGAGAGGGGGCGAGGAGGCGGGCGCCCCGAGACCCAGGGCGGACGACCGAGGGGCACGGCAGGACCGGGGCGGGCCGCCACCAGGGGGGCCCGGGC
>NW_020527294.1:0-33010 GCF_003368295.1 Carassius auratus | reverse complement strand
TGCATAAGAAGCAATATTGAATCTAGTCAAATCGCAAGCTTGTGAATCAAAATGAAATCAAATTGTGAAATTGTGT
This sequence comes from Carassius auratus, assembly GCF_003368295.1. NCBI lineage: Eukaryota > Metazoa > Chordata > Actinopteri > Cypriniformes > Cyprinidae > Carassius > Carassius auratus. The sequence continues at coordinate 32,934 of NW_020527294.1, read as the reverse complement.
AAATGCCCAGACCTTTATAAATATCAGTCAATAAAAAAAGTATTTTAATGTCCTGACATTATTTGGCATAAAGGCAAATTGACTCTTCAAAGAGCTTGAAATGGCAAAAACAAAACAAAACAATCAAATATTAAACTTTATTGTCAAGTGTTTAGATGTGCTAAATGTTTTAATGTTTTAGATGTCTGAGGTGTGTCTTAAGTATTTGGTAACTACTATTCAGCCATTAAAAAGAGTACATCTGGTATTAGACGTGTGTAGGGCTTCAGAACAGTTGAATGTTTAGGTGTGAATTAATTAAAGTTTTCAGGGTTAAGAACTGAGCGCATTGAAAGAAGTTGTTTTTCTTCTAGACAGCAATGAAATGAAAGAGTGCTGTGGGAAATGCCAGACATTGTTTCTGGGTTAAGAGTTTCAGGGTGCTTGTGGAGTTTGAGGTGTTTGATGTGTAAATTGTTACGCCGTTCAAAACATGGAGTGTCTCCTTTACTACAGAAGATTGATGTGAGCGGCGTTATGTAGCGAGGCAAGGTTACACGACTCTACAGAGCCTGTCAGTCAGTCTGCCACTCTTGGTGATTGACGTCTGAGTGGATCTGACCACTGCTTGGCACTGATCTCTGCATGCCACAGTCTGTTTGCACATCAAAACAGGTGCAAGGCTTCAGCTGATGATACTTGATAACTGAGATATAACCTTCCTGCTCGCGGGGTCGATTACTCACAGAGTCCTTATAGACGGCCGTAACGCATCTACCGGAGACGTTAAAATACAACACAACAGCTGTAAAACTGTTTATTCTCTCTGACTAGACCAGTGGGACTCACTCTACCTGCAGTGCGTGCATGAATATGAGTATGCCAGGGTTATCATAGCTAACTAAAACTAGAACAATATAATACCGTTCTCACATGAAGCTACGTTTTGTATAATGCTTTACATTTTTTAATTAACATTAAAAAGCTTTCTTTCAGCCAATTGTCAAGGCATCAGTTCTCATTTTCATTTTAAGTTGGGGTAAAATTAAATAACTAAAACTGAAATAAAAAAATATAAAAACTGTATAGACATAGAAAAAAAACTGAAAATAAATAAAAAAGAAAAAAATAATTATTAATAAAAATTAATATTAGATAAACATTAATAAAATGACAACAAGACTCAACAAAATAAAAACAACTCTAAAATCAAAAAGAAAAGAGAAAATATACAAATACGTCTAACTTAAAATATCAATGCTATCAAATATCAAAAATGTCTCTGTTACATATGAAACACTGGGAAAGCGTACCCAAGTAGGGAATGCTATGGAAGCCACATCCTGCGTATAGGAGGTATTATGTGGCAATTACACATATGGATTGGCCATAGGGCAGTGCTACACATGAAGTCCCTGTGGTAGACTCAGCCAGCCTGGGGTGAGATCAGTACGCAGCAGAGATGGCTGGGAAGTCTCTGCCAGGGAAAGTCTTAGGTTCACCGAGAGGGAGCTGTACCATTGAAGAATACACATGTGGGACTCATTCACTACACTACACACAACCCTAGCCTAGCACAAGGACTGACCTTGGGCATATACACGAGTGCTGGACCTGGTGTCTGGTGTTCCACTATGTCTGAACGCCGAGGGTATGGGAGGAACTTCAACAGGGTTCACAAAATGGGTAACTGAACTGAGAAGTACTCAAGCAGAGAGATTATAGAATCTCGCAAACATGCTAGGTGTTGCCCAGCCGGCAGCTCTACTGATGTTTGCTATAGAGGCCGCCCCGTGCCAATGCCCAAGAAGATGCCATGCCTCTCGTGGAAGTGTGCTCTCACTTCTGGAGTTTCAATGATGGTCTCCCTTCTGCTGTCCTCTAAAGCAGACAAAGAGCTGGTCTGAAAGTTCTTAAGCTCTGCGTGTGGGCCTCATAATGCACAAAGTGTTGAAATAGACAGAGCAAAGCAATGGCTGGGTCTGTCTCCTCCCGGAGTAGTGTTTGCAAGGGGATTCAGCCTCATCATGCCTCTAAGAAACCTGATCCCCCTGCTTCCCCATGGACATGCTGTTCACTGCATCGTGATGTGCACAATCAACAAACTGGTTCCACTTCAGTGCATAGGGGTGCCTCGTAGATGGCGCTCTAGCTGAAGTGATGGTGTTTACTACCGCTGGGAGGTAGACCATCACGAACCTCCATATCCTGTCCCAAGACCACATGTGGAGACCACATGTCCGGACCAGTACGTGCTTGTCATGTAGCAGTGATTTGAGCAGCACAGAGCAAGGCAAACTGCTAGCAACTCAAGGCAATTGAAATGCCACTGCAGTCAAGGCCGCCCAGGCACCCAATGCTGCATGCCCATTGCACAAGGCATCTGTGGCAGGGGCATCTGTTGAGACAACAACATGTCTGGACACTTGCACTAGGGGAACTACCCACCGAAGAATCGCAAGGTCTGACCAGGGGCTGAAAGTCTCTTGTAGTAGGATGAGGTGACTGAGGTCCGGTGAGGTGCCGTGTTGCCCATGCCCACCTTGGACTCGGTCATGAAGCCAACACTGAAGTGGTCTCACATGAAGCACTCGAGCAGAGTCACCACGGGCATTGATAAATATGTTTCTGCGTCAACATCTTGAAAAGGAGCCTGTGAAGGGCTTGGTTCAAATGCTCAGGTTCAGGAATTGGTCATAACCACCACCCTTTCTTGGGTACAATGAAGTAAGGGCTGTAAAACCCAATCTTCATATTGGCTGGAGGGACCGGCTCTATCCATCTGGTCTTTGATTTTCCGCTCGCAAGATGGCAGCGTCATTGTTCAGCACAGAGGTGAACCAAATGCCCCTGAACTAGAGAGAATGCCAGGCGAACTGAATTCGTATATCCCAGTCTGATGGCTCTCATGAGTCAATGAGATGGTGTGGGGGTGCTAGACAGGCCCCCAGAAACGAGCAAGCAGGACTAGGGGAACCATCGATGTACTCACAGTGGGGCAGTGAGGTGGAGCGCAGGGACCCAACCCCGAAGGCAAAGCGCTACTTACCTGTCTCCATGGTTGGACAGGGCCATGTGAGAACTGAAGGAACTGGGATATCACTTCCGATTGGCACCGCAGATGGCAGCCAACCCCCTGGAAATCCCCCTGCTCTCTCCACACTCACCATCATGGACAGCACTGTGGCTGCAGTGGAGTTTTTCAGGTTCCTGGGCACAACCATCTCTCAGGACCTGAAGTGGGACACTAACATAGACTTTTTTCACATTGTGAAAAAGGCCCAGCAGAGTTTGTACTTTCTTTGTCAGCTGAAAAAGTTCAACCTGCCACATGCACAGATGGCCAGTTTACTTTGATATTATGAGTCTGTTCGTGCCTCTTCTATAACTGTCTGGTTTGGATTATCAGCAAAATCAGATTAAGAAGACTTCAAATGGACTGTTAGGGCAGCAGAAAGGGCATGGTTGCACCTGCAGGTAACATCATCAAAAGACCGGACACAACCTGTTTGCACTTCTCCCTCAGGCAGACGCTACAGATTTCTGTGCACTAGAACATCTAGGCATAAAAACATTTTTTCCCCCATGCCATCTCCAGCTTAAACTGCTAAACATATGAATCATTACATGTGTTCTGTAATTCATTCAGTAAATTCATTCTGCATCTTAAATGATTGCCCTTTCTCCAAGTATTATGTAAATAACACATCATATCTCTTTATTTATACAGTTCTGTATAGAGAAAAATTGCACAAATGTGTTACATAAATCAATATACTGTTCCAGATTCATACACATTATTTATGGCCTAAGTCTTACCAAATTAATTTTATTCTGTCTCCTTAAAAAAAAAAAAAAATCCTTGTGTGTTCAAAAACTGATCTTTGTTGAATGTTTGGGTACCACTGGCTGAAGAAACAAAAAATACCCCCCCCCCATGTATACATATTTAAATAATGAAATAATGAAAATATGAAAACAAAACAAACTAAAATATTAATAAAATTATAGACATTAAATAACTGAAGAAATGACAAAAAACAACAAAATTATTATAATATCAACAAAAAATATAAATATTTATAGCTACATATGAAATACATATAAATGAAAAAAAATTTAAATAAAAATTAGAACATATTAAAATAAAACTTAAATCTGAATATTACAAAAAACTATATATATACATTTAAAAAATATATTATATTTTATTCTAAATATTAAAAACAACTAAAACTGGTGTTTGCCAGTGCAAATTCTATGAGGTTGTTCCACATGGTATACTGTCCATCGGGGCAAAAAGTCTGATCACTTAGAAAAGTAGAGGCACAACTTTCCTCAACAACAGTTCATAGCACAAACTCTAAAAGCTTATGGGATGTTACAGTCACAAACTATAAGTATGAGCGATAGCTTCTGTAAACCGCACTAATAATGTTGTTGAAGGTTTGCTGTATAATTAAAGCTCTAATTAGCGCAGGTCAGAGGAATAATCCAGGGTTTGAATATAGAGGGATTTCTGCTGGTTTCAGAGTCCAAATGCTGTTGTTGAATTATATGCTACAGTGCTTAAAAGGATCACCATGGTAACAGCAAGGAGAAACCCGCAAAAACAGTCATTATAACCCAGAGATACTGTACTGGGAAAAAAGCAGAGAAATGAACCAACAGCAAACTTACTTCTGCTGCTGCAGGAGGTGAAATGAATCAAAAAGTTAATTTATATGAAACACAAGGGAGGACATTTAACCACAACTGCTGCTTTCCAAACACGAAAACGCCATTTACCCTGCATGCATGATTACAATCAAACTATAAAACACTACATCACGTACTGTATATCTCAAATACAGACACGATAACAGACAACCCAACATTCAATCTGAGCAATTTCAACATAAAAAAAAAAACATCTCAGCATGTCTTCTGCAAAAATTCATACTTTGAAACAAGCTAAAAAATAAAATAAAATAAAATAAAATAAAATAAAATTAAATTAAATTAAATATGGTAAGTATAATAAGTAAAATATGAAAATAATAGGATCCAAATACTAGAAATAAATGCTTAAATATTGTACTAAAAATGAAAAAGTTTGGGGATTTTTGAATGAAATTAAATGTAAAGATTTAAATTTACATTTTAAAGATTAAATTTAAAGAAATTAAATAAAACATGCTAAATTTTAATTCTCAGATGATGCTAACCCTGAAACAACAAACAGAACTAACAAATATTGCTACTTACTATGCAATCACATTATAATTCCTGTTAATAGTGTTCATCGTCTGGTACATTTAGCCCTGTGTGACGTCAGTTTTTATATTGTTTATCAACAGTATACACTTTTATATTGTTTGGATTAACTAGCCAAGTAGACAGATATGAATGTTTATTCATAACCATAATGGAAGTAAGTAAATATTGTTAGCTCATGCTAACTTTCTAGCTAACAAACTTGCTGGTGCTAAGTTGAGGTAATGTTTTAAAAATAAAGTCAAATATTTATATTCATTTATATAGATTCCATCTGGGTGGAAAAGAAAGCATGTGATGTTCAGAACATGGTAACTACAGTAATTATCAAAGTGGGAAAGGATGTCCTCTGGGGGGATTTGACCAGGGCTCTTTTTACACCACAGATAAGGTTTGAGAAGGAAACAAATCATAATGAAAAAATAATTACCGGTATATTTTCGTTTAAAAAATGTTCTTCCTAACTTCAAGCCTTATTACATAAAAAAATCGAGTACTTTTGCACTTTCGCTCGAGTAAAATTGTCCTGGAGTCATATTTTATTATACGTATCAGTACTTTTACTCAAGTACTTGATTTGTGTACCTCGTCCACCACTGCTTATCACACAGTTGTTTCATAAGGTGCATGGCTTCCAAAAGACTCTAGAATATCTAAACTTTGTAGAGCGCAAGGGTCACCTGTCAAGGAGGGTCAAGGAGGAGCGTGTGTGTGGTGTTGAAGCCCAATACATACTGTAGGACAGAGGAACGTCCAGGTCGCCCTGCCAGGACATCTGGCCGAGATCATCTACAGAGTGCTGCGCTGCAGAAGCACAAACACACACAAACACACACATTAACACAGCTCATGCTAACACACGGAGAGGGTCACCCTCTGCAAGTATAAAGTCAACATCAAACAGGCCTTTTACCATTTTAGCATGTATTAAACGTCACGCTTAGATGTCATAGACCAAATTTGTTACAAAATTAGAGAATATATATATATTTTTTAATCAAATTATGGATGTGTGTGTGTGTGTGTATATATATATTCTAATTTTTTGAGATGCACCTGTAATACTGTATCCACCAAAAGTTTGATTTCAATTTTGTTTTCGTATTTACCATGAATCTCAATCTCAATAATAATATTATCATTGAAAAAGCACGTATTTATGCCTACTTACTGCTTTAATGCAAAATAAACATTCTCTAAATAGATATTTGGCAACTGGTAAACATAAATATACTGATAACCAGCTCAAAAGTAAAGTTGTTTCAGAGTTATTTACATGTTAATGAACGATTTCAAAGGCAAACGTTAAAAATAATTCACAACAAGAGCGGAATGGTGCAATAATAAAGTAAAGCGGCTCGGTTTTTGATTTGACGTCAACTTGAACAGGCTCTCAGCTCAAATCAGCTGAGAGTTTGAGGAGCAGCTCCATCGCCTCTGGAGAGAATCTGTAAAGAAATTCAATCAGGTGGAATTAAACAGGGTGAAGATTAAGGCCAATTTGCATGAACCGCAGGGCTTCTGAGCCAAGTTGAATAAGCAAAAATACTTAAGCAACTTATTAAACTCTTTCACCTTGAGGAAGCGCGGTGCGTGGGGGTATTAACTTCATCCTCTTTTACAGTTGTATCCGAATCACACGCCATCCGCAAATCTGCCATCAGCGTCGTGCAATCAGCTCAATCAATAGAGGATTCAACACACTGACATCCTTAATTAACCGAGGAAACCAAAGTGGTTATTTCGCAGCAAAACAATAACATGTGATGTCATCGGCACTCGCACTGATGTCACCGATATTCCTCGGCCGGTCATTAATCTAAACGTTATTGCTCGTGAATGTGGAAGCGGGTGGATTATGTTGTTGTAGTGTTAACAATCGGCCCTTGGCGTGCTGATTATGCCGTATTATGTGGGCCGCGCTGATTCACTCAGGAGAGACAATGAGGAGCAGAGACGAGGCCGCAGACGTTTGGCAGCTGCTTTCTTTCCAACAGGCGTCCTCTGTCTGTTAATTAGCTTTAGGAAAGCTGTCAACAGCTCAATCTCCCTCTAGAACACGCACTCGGCAAATGAAACATGGCTAAAAGACATTCGGGGGCTTTTAATCGTGTACTTCTTTTTGGAGGTGAGTGAAAAGGGAGCACATCCTTAAGGTCTTTGTACACTGAGTCCGAAATTTTCGCCGGATAATTTCTCGTCAAAAAATAAATATAACCTCACGTAGTGTCAATCAAGTTTACACACTGCCTCCGAAACCTTAGGTCGTCACCAACAAAATTTTAAACAAGTTTGATTTTCTGCATTTTTCACATCAGTGGTAAGCATTTTGAGAGGTGTTTTGATGCAAGATCTGACTGTGTGCAGGGTTTGGATGATGAATACGAAAACCGTATATGAAAATATCGGACTCGTTGTGCAAGGACCTGTAATTAATTTAACACTTTCAACACAGAAGTGTTGTTTTTTGTACAATAAAACTACTAAAACTACAACTACAAATTTTTCAACATTTACATTTTATTTCAGCTTTATTTCGAGTAACTTTTTGTAACTTTTGGAAAAAAAAATATACGTACAATTGCGTACAATTTAGAAATGTTCTTTGGCAACTACGTGAAATTATTACTAAAATAAATACGCATTGCTTAAGTACTGAGATGACAAACTAAAACTGAAATAAAAATAAATGAAAGCTAAATAGAAATATTAAAAACTAATGAAACATTTTTGTTTTAAAACTAAATTAAACGTAAAATAAAAGAGTGAAAATATAAAAATAATGATTCAGTATGAATATAAACTACAACTTTCAGCTTAGTTTCAAGTAACCTTTTGTAAACTTTTGTTCAAAAAATAAACAAACAAGCAAACAAAATAAACACTTGGAATTAAACAAAAAATTGATATGTTTTTTGGAAACTAACTGAATTTTATTTTTAATAATTTTAATTAATAATAATAATTGTACATTTAATTTATATATATTTATTTTTATTTTGACGTAATATCTTTTTAAAACCTAAAATAAAACGGGAAGAATAAAAATTAAAGGATAAAAATAAAAGATAATTTAAAAAATTTTATATAAATAATATGTAAATATATCCTTGTAATCAACATGATGTAGTGATAAATTGGCCCTAAAAATATTTGGGCACTTTTGGACATTTAAGTCTCATTTAAATACATCTAAATTTCACTTTTTTCACTTAAACTTATTTTGTTTCTAAAACGTAGTTCAAAACATTAACAGTAAACATGTTTACAAAAAAACATCTAAAACATTTTGTCTTAATTTTAAACAATAAAAAACATTTAGAAAATGCTTTGAAACCCTACTAGTCAGAAGTTTAGAACAATTAACAATGTTTTTTTTTTAAGTTTCTTCTGCTTATAAGGATACATTTATTTGATCAAAAAATATAGTAAAAACAGTAAAACTGTGAAATTATATTTTCTATGTGAATATGTTCAAATGTAATTTATTTCTGTGATCAAAGCTGTATTTTCAGCATCATTACTTCAGTCTTCAGTGTCACATGATCTTCAGAAATCACTCTGATTTGATGATTTGCTGCTCAAGAAACCTTTCTGATTATTATCTGTGTTTCTGCTGTTGTGTGATTACCTTTCAGATGGCTCCTGCCGAGCGTCACAAAGCCGGAGGAGATGAAGTTGTGCATGTCTTGCCCACTGCGGAAGTTTTCTTTCCCATAATGCCCTGCAAAGACAGACACAGCAAGTGTTCTTAATGAAATCATTCCTTTATTCTTTCGCCGGCAGACTAGAGTTAACAGTAGCTTCAGAGGCAATTTTTGGTCTCTTTTTACCACTCCAAAAAACTGAATCTTTTTAACAATAAATGGTTTTGAATGTTTTGGACTTGGAGTTTTGTGTTTTACTTTATTTAATTTCCTGTCAGACGCCCTGTTTCATTGTATGACAGTTGCAATATATTTTACAAGTCCGCAAAAAACTAAATTAAAAAGACGTGAAGTATAAATGAATGATATATGAACAAACACCTCTATAAAAACACTCAGAATAAAGACTGGTGTATGTAAGTGCTGCTAAATGGAGATGTTTGACACACTGCAGGAGAAAAAAATCATTTTGAGAAATCATCCTTTATTGTAAATTAAATCAACAGACTGAAATAGATAAAATGTAATTAGACAAATGCTTGAATTTGTACAGCATCTTTTATGTTTTCTTTACAGTACAAACAGTCAAATTGTGACATATCATAACTATTTAAAATACCTGTTTTCCATTTGAATAAATCGAAAAATGAAAATTAATACTGTGATTCAAAGCAGAATTTTCAGCAGGCGTTTGAATTGAAGTATATATAAGCAATACACTTAAATGTTTTTTTTTTAATGTTGAATTTCCATTAGCCTATTAGCCAAATTGACCAGTGTATAAATAACCATTGGTTTTGCCTGTAGTGTCTTGCCTGAACTACTCTTTACACCCCACATCCATCACATCAGGGCCTTGATTTCAAGCGTTACTGAGAACTCATCTCAGCCAGCGAGCGATAAAAGGCGCTCAGAGACGGAGGTCAAGACAAGGTGCTGCATTAAGTATTAATGGGACAGAGGTTCTGCTCATGGACTCGAGAGGTTTTAGAGGTCAAAACAACACACACAACCACACACACACACACACTCATCTCGTATTCGAGCCCTGCTGGGTTAGAGGACACCGGGAAACTTCACCTTCTTCCTCTGGCCGTCTAATTGGACAGTAATGGCATCCCTGACCAGAGCTGCTGACCTCAAGGTCATGAGAAGAGAGGGTTGAGAGGTTTGTGTGTCACTCTCATCTAGTGTTCATTCTGTCAGCTATTTTTAACTTAATTCTTATCCCTATGTCAAATGCACTTCTTTCGTTTTTTTAAAATCATATTTATTATATTAATGAAAACTTTTCATCATGTTGTATAGTATAATGGTTAAAAAACTATGAAAATGAATATGTTTCTCCAAATTATAATTACAATGATTGTTTTCATTTGATAAATGTATTCTTACATTTCATTAGAAGTATTGCACTTTTACTAATTAGCATAAATCAATAGAATATGGACTAGTACACATAGCTCTGTTTGGGGGATTTTAACTTTTTATATCTGGCAACCGCAAACATGAATGTCGCATAGTAGAGGTGTGTACAGCAGTCCGTAATATGCTGTCACATTTTTTTCACAACTATAATAATAATAAGATTTTGATAAAGTTTAACTTTTTTTTAAATGTCTTATTCTCGTCTTTTATTCTCAATAGTATTGCATGTTGATATAGTAACAGTTATCGCTTAATGACCTTTAGTAAAGGGAAAAAAGCATGCGCAAAAGAAAATTTTTGTCATAGATTTTGTTAATGAAATTGACAATACTTTCATCTTTTTTAGAAAACGTGTCACTATTTTATAAAGCTTTAGTGAAGTAAACCCTATAAAGCAGGGATCGGCAACCTTTTCAGCATGACGTGCCATTTTTTATTTTCCTGGTTAACCACTGCGCCTACACAGCCTTCCCCCACCCCGAATGAATTCTGTATTTAAACGGTACATACACCATTTTTAATTATATGATAAAAAACTATTTGATGCAAATATTTTCTGAATATTTTTTACAATAAAAAAAAAAAGAAGATCAGATACACAGTGTGCCATGTGTGAGTCTGACAAGGCCAAATGCATTAAAACTGTTCAGTTTAATCAACATTTATGCACTGCTTTAATTGATGCACGTGCACACACACACACACACACCCAGACACACACACACACACAAGGATCTGAGATTGTGCTGTGCAAAAAGTAACATTCAGAAGCTCATAAACTTATCAGTGTTGTCACGCTACTTTTACTGAATACTGAATCGATACTGAATCGCTACATTATATTTCTCAACAACAAGAGGGCAAAATCACTTCATGGTCTGCAGAGAGAGACAGACGCAGACAATTTACCCCCTCCCCCCATTTTCTTTCTCTCAAAATGGCCATATTTGAGAAAAATGTTCATCACTGGATATAACTTTAGGTCAATTAACATTTCTATGGCAAAAAGTATTATTAAAAGTTGACTAATGTTAAATGATTTGCAGCTTCATCTTATCTCACTCTCTTTAATGTTAAACTGACGCTTCACGCTCTGCTTCTGTGAACAGTAAACCCCGCCTACTTTGATCTGATTGGCCGTCTCAGTCATTTTGACATTGACGAGCGCTGTTAGACCGAGGCTTTGATCTGAAGCGCTTAGTATGTGCAGTGTTTGCACGTGCATCCATGCAAGTTAATTCTCACACTTTAATAATATTTATAGCTCCTAACAGGCTGTGTGACTATGAGAAGTTATTACCTTAAACTGTACGTCATTATACAGTTTTCCTTATTGCTCGAAATGCCAGTGATTATCCCGTCCCATAGGTTGCCAACATCACTGTTATAAAGCCTACTGTATCATATTTAATACCCAAATTTCTAAGGTCTCTAAATGATACACATGATCAAAGATTTGGTGAAAATCTACTAAATGCCTTCTGTCATCTAATTGATAGTTCATACTTTTTGGCAAGTAAAAGTCCTTTCAATTTAATTGGGTAAAAAAAAAGGATATATATAAAGTTGTCTTTTTGCTGTGAATTGTTTACTAATTTTTAGAAAGTAAATATGGACACTTACCGGCCTGAAGCAACTTAGCATTCACTTGACTATCCATTCATCATTTTTAGGAAGATCATATTTCAGACTTTTGGGGAAGGTTTTCTATCTCTCAAAGCTCTGATCATAAAACTCAGCATTTACCATCTTACTAAGACCAATTATTGGGAGATATAGAGTGATGACTGATATTTATATCATTTTATGCATGTAGTTTCTGTTATGATGATCTTGGCTTCTTTGATATACGTTACAAGCTATAAGGATTGCATCTTATTTTTGGCCAGATGAATATCAGCCTCTACATCAAATTGCACATTTTGCTCAGTTTGAGCCTGTATTATAAAAGCCCAATGTATCAAATATAACACACAACATAAAACACGTATGCAAATTTTAAAATTATTCCTGTTTAATAAACTGTTCAAATTTCTATTTAACATGTCAAGTTTTACAATCATCAATGTTATGATGGTTTAAATAGATGAATAACTGATTCAAATGAACCACTTGAATGAACCAAATCACTAAAATGAATCAGAATTCTCAAAGCTGGTGAAAAGTGCTCCTCATAACAGGAAAGTCACTCTGGAAAGTGTTTTTCTCAAATCAAAAGAAAACCGAAAGACACACGCACATAAAGAGAGATGCACAGACATGTTATTGCTCCATAAATCAATTGCATGCTGTGCAATTGTGTTGAGACATTTCTTGGTGAAGATTTGAGCTGGAACAGAGATTACGGTCAATACTAACAGCAAACGAGAGAGAGAATCAGTCTCTAGAGGTGTCAAAAATGTCCTCTTTTGTTTGGCGGTCTCTCATTTTGAGCCCTGTATTCCCATTTTGTGTTTTTTTTGGCACACAAAAATATACAGTGCTCTTAATATGGTAGCCACCATATGCTTTGTTTCAGTATTATAATAATTCCCACAATTTTATCTTTAAAACATTGTCGCAGAACTAAAAAATGGATACAAATAAGATGGTTCTCAGATTTCGACTAAATACTCGGGATTAAGCATGCTAGATATTTCATTCAGATGTAAGGAATCACAGGTCTGTGTGGACAATTCGTTCTCATGTGTCCCTTTCTGTATGAAATCAAAGGCACGGGACTAAAGATGAACCGGGAACACTCGAAACCAGAGATAAGACTGCATTAGGAAAACCGTAATGAGAACAGCAGATGGGACCGTTTGCCATCTTCATTTCTCTTACTCTCTCTTTATATTTTCCTCACAGTGGCTGATCTGTCCATCAGATCAGATTTTGGTACATTGCTGCATGATGAAAGTTAATATTTGATGACTATCTTTTATTAAAACAAGACCTCGTTGAACCGTATTGTCTAATCAAACTGAGTAAAACTGAATGGATATGCATGCTAATGTTTAATCTGAGAGATCTGCTTCAATTTAGCTCCTGACGTGCATCAAATCTTCATGTCCTGGTTTAAAGAGCCTGAAGCAAGGTTAAAGAGGCCAAATCCCAAAATTTTACCATCTAATTTTCTAATCTGGTTTCCATTAATAAAGCCAGCACCAAAAACTTCATAATTTAGCATTTCATGACCATTTTCCAACAGACTTTGTTATTCCTGCTACTGTACCTTTAAAGGAATAGTTGAACGTTTGCCCCAGTTAATGACTCATTAAGTGAAAAACTATGTTTGTAAACAAATCCATCAAGACATTTTTTAGCTTCAATAATTTAAGCTTCCATAATGCATAATAACACTTCCTCCAGTGAAAAAGTCAATCTCCTTTTGTTTTATCACATTAAATTGTGCACATTGAGCTGTTTTGGAGTGTTTCTGCTTGTAAACAGTGCTTGATCTGGGCAGATTTCTCTTCTGATTTAGTCAAGACAATGTTTTCACCAGAGAAAGCAATATTATGGATTATTACATTCATGCATTTAGCAAACACTTTTATTAAAAGCAACCTACAGTGCATTCAGGCTGTAGGCTGTACCAGTATTTGTGTTCTTTGGGAATGGAACCCATGACCTTTTGGGCAGCTAATGTAATGCTTTTCTTTTTTACTACTTCTTTCAGATTTCTATGCCTGTATGCAAATTACCTCTGCTGTGATTTGCTAAAAAGTGAAAACAGTGTGACTAAAACAATCCTGTCAGCTAATATACCATTTGCAGAGTAACTGCGACCATAAATAAAACTTCATTCAGTGATTCCTGGAATCAAGTCAGTCGCAAAACACTATTTTAAATAAGCATGTAATGCGCTCACAACAGGGATAATTATACGCTTTAAATCAGTGAACACGAGGCCTCGGACCATATCATGCAACGCACAGAGGGAGAAAGGAAATCTAATACAGCATGACTTTCCACCATTAAAAAGCAATTTTAACTCAGCTAGGGGTCAGAAAAGGAGTACAAATACAAAAGCCTAATTCAGTTTATATACCTTGGCATTAATAATAACATTTTCCCCTAGTTGAGCAACAAAAACACATGCAATACAACTGCATAATGGCTTGAAAATAGAGATTTTGGTTTGTTTGAAAGTATATATATAAGGGGTGGTGTTGGCGCAGAGGATAAGACACATGCCTTTGGTGTGAGAGACCCGGGTTTGAATCCACTGTGAGACACCAATGTGTCCCTGAGCAAGACACTTAACCCCTAGTTGCTCCAGAGGCGTGCGACCTCTGACATATATAGTAATTGTAATTTAAGAAATGTAAAATATATATATATTAGGGCTGTCAAATGATTAAAATTTTTAATCAAATTAATCAGAATTTTCAGTGGATTAATCAAGATTAATCACTATTTGCAATTACACCTGAATCCTAACCATTTTTTTCCGAAATGCATACCAAAAGATAAATAACAGGACACAGATACATAATTTTCATGTATTGATTCATCAATATGTGGTTCTTTTTTTCTGAATTTCAAAAGTTTAACATTTACTTAGATCAAACTAAGTGATCGGTGTTTTTGTCGCGGCACTCGCCGCTGTTTTTTACTATCTTGAGAATTCAGAGATCGACGAGACTTTCCTGACCTGAATAATTTGTCACACTGCGCTTGCGTGAAATGCGTTAAAAAAATTGACGTAATTAATGACAAACAACTAATTAACGTCGTTAACGCGCTATTTTTGACAGCCCTAATATATATATATATATATAATAACAGCACTAACCCAGAGGAGAGTGACTGAAGGAGCTGAGGTCACAGAGGTCAACCAGACGAAGAGAAGGACAACCAGAGGAGTGAAAGCAAATCTCCACATGGGGAATCAATAAGAGAGTCCAAAGAGATTGAATTTCTTTCATCCAATTAATCAGATGAACAAACATTCAAATATCTTCCAGTTTGAAGGCTTTTTTAAAAAACTGTGTGCCCTATTTAAAGGCATTTAATCAATCAAAACAGACATTTTATGGATCACAGGAGCACTTTGTCACTAGCTCTTAGGAGAGGAGAGAAGATCAAACGCAGCAGCATTCCTCTGATGCAGTCTCTCTCTCTTTCACACACACACACACACACACACACACGTATAAAGATGGAAAAGATGCCCACCTTAAGCCCACCTTTAGCTATAAGTTTAGCATGTACAGAATCACAATTCATCAGATAATGTGCTATTATAGGAAATACATAGAAATATTTAATAATTTAGTTGTAAAACTCATCAATGAGGCCATCTAAAGCCTGTGTTATATTTTCCGTGTCCACGAGTCCGCTAGGGACCGCTGTGGTAGGTGTGATGTGAAAATCGTCATCAGAGAGTGTGCGCAAGGCTCTGAGTGGACGACTGCGTGCCTCCCATTTTTTGTGACCACGTGGACAAGTATGTGTGGTCAGTAGGCTTCAAAAGCACCACTGCACATGCGCAGACTGTGTGAAGAAGCCCGTTGCTACTCGAAGCTGTACAACTCGTCAATTAAACAATATAACGACAGCCAGATTTGCAATAACTCTAGGCAATTGTTTGTTCACATGTTTGTTATGCAGCGGACCATCAGTGTATGTTTTGGCAGTATAAATACAAGTAGTCCTCGTTCACTCTGTCTGTGAACGCGTCCAGATTGGTCATGCAGAAAGTATAACACAGGCTAAACCCCACTACAGAAAAATAATATATGGGTAACTACAAAAAACTACAACAACAACGTAGTTTTGGTTAATAACAACCAGTAGTCAGTTTTCCAAAAATCACAACACATTGCAAAGTTTCTAACAAAAATAAATGAATATATATATATATGAAGAGTTTGGTTTCAAAACGCGATAAATGCCATTTTTAATAAAAAAATTGTTCCTGCCCAAAATCAGTATTTTATCTGGTTGTTATTGAATAGTAAATTTAAAATGTTTTAAAATGCGATATTCGCAGAGTTATTAGGTCATATTTTCTCCCCTTTTTCCCAAACCACGACAAATGCCAGTCTCCCTTTTTTACAGAATGCGATATATCCTCTCAACCAATCACAGCACACAATTCCATGCACTGTAAACAGTAACAGCCAATCACAGCACACCATTCCACGCACTGTAAACAGTAACAGCCAATCACAGTGCCCAATTCCACGCACTCTAGACAGTAGGAGCTCTGAATACATCCGGCATCCTAATTTGTGTATAGTACCGGTAAAACTGATAATGTGTATAGTACAGGTAAATCTCCCTTACGTGCTTTCAGATAGAAATTATTCAGATGCATTTAATACACAGAGCCATGGATCAAGCCACACTATATCGTGTTCATTAGATGAATCACATTCGATTATGAAAGTGATATTGTGTAATGTGACGAGTGGGGCAGGGCCGAGAGCCGTGGGAACAGTTCGAGGCCGGTGGAGTGATTGGAAATGAGCAACACCTGCACCACTCACTGGTCTCGAGTCCCATGGAGGAGATCCAGAAGGATAAAAGAGGAGTTACGACAGTGAAGGACGAGAGAGGACCAGGTCTGGGTTTTATTTTGAGTTTTAGTTTTGTTTGTGCACGGCAGTCGTCCGTGAGGGGCTGTCAAGCTGTTTTGTGTTATTATTAAAGCTTCATTTAAATGTTCACCAGTTCCTGAATCTTGCCACTTTCTTGGTAAAGAAGACTCATTTTTACTCAAATTAATCAAAATGGATTTGATGCGTTTTTATATATACACTTCAATATTATTCTTTTAAACAATATTCCCAAAGAAACATGCTTTCTTTCTTTGCTAATTTTTATAGGACTGGAACATGAAAATATACTCCCTAGTAGAAATGACCCAGATTCAGTCAGCATCTGACATTAAAGTCATCAAAGGGTTTGTTTATCAGTCATTCATTACTGCCTTTTTCCTGTTATTTTAATTAAATTACAGGACAAACTTTCTAAATGAGGCTTTAAAGGTTTGAGTCATGAATGCCGCAGTGATTGAGTAAACTTTAAACTAGCGTCTCGCTCAGACAAACACTAATGTTCAGCACGAATCCCAACAGCTGACCTCATTCAAATACAGCTGCGCTTAGTTTATTCACAAGCGATTTTAATATTGATGTACAACAAGCCAAAGCACTGATTAGCTCAAACACAAGCGAGACAGTACATCTGCATTGAAGCTAACACTGAACTGGAGTCAGTGAAAGCATGTCGACGCATCAAAGGAGCGTGTTTTGATGGCTGTTTGTCTGCGGCGCTCTGTGTGCATGGGGAATTCATTCACATTTGAGTTCTGATATTAGCTTGTATGGCGAACAGTGTGATGTTGAGCTTTTAAAATATGTAACAACGCACTTAAGAAGTGCTGTTGGGGAGAGTTTGAGGGAGAAGTTTGGGTCACGGCAGATGTTTCCTCAAGCGTACAGATGCAAATAAACCCACACACATGTGCATATACAACTTCATATTTGCATTTATGTATTTCGCAGATGCATTTATTCAAAAGACTCATACTGCAGTTATGCATTTTATCAATTCACGCGGTCCCTGGGAATCAAAGCCATGGCATAAAGTTACTCTACACAAATGCACATTATACAGTAAACAACATACAGAGATGGAGTTTGTGTGGAGCAGCATTTACTGTAAACCAAGCCGCACTGAGACACGGTGAACATAGAAACACGAAAGGGCGAAGGTAGGCGAAAAACAATAAGGCAAAAGAGTAGTATTAATAGTATTTGGGGGGGGGATGTCCCAAAAGTACCCGGATGACCTACTACTTCTGGCTATTTTCTGAAATGTGAATCTGATTGCCATTTTATATCCCATGAGGCCATGAGAGAGAATTTATGAATGCAGTGGAGCGATGCAACTGACACTGGTGGGTTGCATTACATTGACAATAGGGTGAATATAATTTTAATGATTATTTTATGATTAATTTTTCATAAACTGTGACTGCAATTTGAACTAAACATTTTGTCTTTGCTGCCGAAACATCCAAGCAAAAATAACAAACAGTCCACAATAGCTGCCTTTAAGGGTGTTCACATTTGGGTCAACCTTTACAAGAACCAGCTGAGATTCAAACCAAATCAAGCTCCTACTAGACAGAGTGGATTTCAGACTTAAATCAACGCAGTGCTGTGCTTCACTCGGAAAACACACCAGACTAAATTATGGCCTTTCTAAATCAAGCATACAGTATAGCAAATCCAGCTGAACAATTTCCTCAATTATATTCATTTAATTTAACCCTTGTCTGCCATGTAGTGGTAGGGTATACAAATGAGATATTACACCATATTATGAACTAAAGTCTATTTTGGGGGTGGTGTTGGCGCAGAGGATAAGACACATGCTTTTGATGTGAGAGACCCGGGTTCAAATCCACTGTGAGACACCGATGTGTCCCTGAGCAAGACATTTATCCCCTAGCTGCTCCAGAGGCGTGCGACCTCTGACATATATAGCAATTGTAAGTCGCTTTGGATAAAAGTGTCAGCTAAATGAATAAATGTAAATATTTGATTAAGTATGACGTCTGGTCGCAATATTGCGACTTTGGCACTTAGAGGGTTAACTTAACATTTTATTTTTTTATTAATAGCCTATCATCAGCTCACCAACTCCATTTCCCTATTTTACAAAAAGAATGCTAATTTTCTTAACTTTAAATATTTAACCTGTTGCCATGGTAACTTATTTAAAATGTTTGGAATATTCCAAAATGCTTTCCATAATTATGGAATAGAAACAGAACTAAATATGTTTTTAAATATTGTAGAAACATAATTTTCTGTGAAGTTGCTTTGTAACGATTCGTATTGTAAAAAGTGCTATACAAATAAACTTGAATTGAATTGAATTGAAAAAAAAAACACACAATTTGTTTTCACAATTTAATACCATACTACATCTAAGTAGGCATTTTCACCGATAACGCAGAAGTGGTGGCACCTACCGTGGTTGTTTTTGTTGTGCACCGGTGTGTAGTGGTTCTTGGACGTTCGTACAGGTGTGTTCTCTTTGGGTGAGGTGTCTATAGCCGCGATGTTTTCATGCTCGTACTGTGACACGGGAACGGGCCCCTGCTGTCTCAAAATGTCTGCCAGTGCTCTGTGGAAAAAAAATAAAAAAAGTAGAAGATCATTTCACTGCTCTCCAAAAAAAAAAATAAATAAATAAAAACACCATGCAAATTCAGCTCTGCTTTGAAATAAATCCTTGTTTAGTGTTTCATCCAGTTTAAAGATACAAACACACCAGCCCCCAAGAGGTTTAACCAATTTGCCCCGTTTAGGAGATTGTTTCTTTTTTCCAATTTGTGGAGGTTCTTGCCTCTCGCAACCAGCAATCCTTTTCTCTCTTTCACACCCATACACAACTTTAATTGCGCTTTGTGTTATAATAAGCAAGTTTAGTCTCTCAGGTTTTTAGGACCTCAGGCCTGCGAGCTCTACAGCAGCAAACAAAAGCCATTAATCAATGTTTCTCCGCGACATGGCGTTAGAGCAACACCCCACCCAAACCAGCCTAATGGGATTCAGATTCTATTAATGTTTTTGCTCTTTGGCCTGAAGGACATGCTTTCTGACTCGAGACCCAACTGCCTCATGGATTTTCTGCGCAGCAGCAATCTGAGATTCTGTTGGCTGGAGTTAATAGTGTTTTCTCACTAATGCAGTTTTCGGAGTGGAGGCTTCTTCTTAACGGCAAACTTTTTTACTTCCAGATTAACTTTGTAAAAGTGCTTAAAAACAAATGGTGACCAAAAAAGTTGGTGGCTAAAAAGGATGAATAAGTAAATGTGTGAATGAGATCTCAAAGCTGTAAAATGATCTTAATTTTAATGGTAAAGACGGCAAAAAATGTCATGGTTCCCTAAATATAATTTACAGCAAAACACTTATAAATGTACAGCTTTTGTACGTGAAAAAGAACAAGTCTTCTTATAAACAACTATATAATGTAAAACTTTTTAACTGCAGATGATCTTTTAATTTTGGTATAGTGTTGCCTTAATCGGTAAAAATCATATTGGTATATATATATATATATATATATATATATATATATATATATATAAGCCCTGTAAATTATTAATCAATTCATGGTAAATGTCCTAACTATACATGGTGTAGAACTGTAATAAATCTAATTGGGCATTTCATGTAATTTTACAGTAAAATATTGTTCAATTAAAAATGTTAAAAATACTTTAAACAACTTTATTATTTGTTAATTTATTTAAATAAATCAATGAACTTTTTTACTGTTTGTCTGAATAGTTTGTATTCATGTTTATTTTGGTATTATTATAAGTAATGATCTTTTTGGTTTTAATTTTAGTTTCTGTTTTAGTTAACTACAATAACTCTGCTTCATAAGACTTTGAGTTTAGTGCACAAGTCATTTCAACAACTTTGATGCCTATTAGAACCAGATGATGTGCCATAAACAAGAATAAACGTTTTCAAGCAAAGTCCAATAGTAGAAAGTGCATCTCTGGGAGACTGTAAGGTCAAGGCAAGGTGCTCTCTGGTCAAAGGTTTGTAAAAGGAAACTTTAAAATCTGAACGAGTGCCATGGCCATCCTAAAGATTCCTTTGATGAATAAACATTCATTCAGAAGCAGAAAAAAGGTTGAACCAGGTTGGACCATGAGTTCTTATGGAACACATGGATGCGGCGGGATCCATCTCTCCTCACATGAGGTGCCTGAAATGGCGTCTTAACTGTGTCATTGTCAGCGTATTCGCTCTGCCTCGCGGTCCACATCTCTGAGCGCGCCACAGAGACAGATAGAAAGAAAGAGAGAGAGAGAGTGACTTTGGAAGGAAGTATAATTAGTCTTTCCCTTCCAGGAGAAGGCCTTTTTTTAACAGAAGTTCTCCTCACGTGGGGGCGACCTGGTTTCACTGCCCCAGTTGGCTGTAAGGCTCTGAGCGCAGCTCTACCGATCCACCTTCTTCAGCTCAAGCACCGCAGGACTGTGTCCTGGCTACATTAAACTACTTGAGTTTGCTCTTTTACTGTAGTTTTTACACATCACGTTCATTCCCTTAGAGATTTCGAAAAGTTTAACTTTATGCATCCCATCACAGGTAAGAGTTGCACCAGCTAACCAGCATACTGAAGAATACAACAATGCACCAGGTTCAATAACTTATGATGTTTAGCTTGACAGCATTAGCTATGTAAAGTAAACACACAAAACAAAAAAACAAAAAAAACAATTACAGTTACAGCGGTTACAGTAAAATATTCATAGTAAAAGTATACTGTTATAATACTGTGAAATAATCATGCAACAGTCTTTTCTGTATTAAGTTATATTCAGTCATTCAGCTTTAGTGTCATGAGCCATGACAAACTGGTGAACAGCAGTAATTTAAACAGAAAGTAAATTGACTTTCATGTATAGCACTTTGAATAACCACTGTGTACGAAATGTGCTAAATAAATAAACTTGCCTTGCCTTAACTTTCATGACCCCCACAAACTAAAGAAGATAATTTTAAAAACTTTACAGGTCAACAACAACACAAACAGTCACTAAATAATCATGCTTTTGAAAACTTTGAGCTTCACATTTCTGTTTTTAAACCCTCATGAATAAGTGGGAAGTTTTTTTTTTATTATTATTATTTATTTATTTAATATATTATCTTAACGATCGTAATTTTAATGGTAAAATACTGTACAAATTAAACAGTAAGCATAAGTTTAAAAAGTAACAGATCTAAAGGGACATTTCAAATTACTGTTAAATGTATTTATTTATATTTAATTATTTATTTATTTTTTGTAAATAAAAAAAAATTATCATAATTTAAATTGTGGGGGAAATAAATTGTATTAAAACAGTAAAATTTACATTTCCAGAAATTTTAACTGAATACACTTGGAGATTTCCTGTGTTTCCACCGTGGTGTAAAGTACCGCAAAGATTAGGTAGATAGTCTGCTGACGTAGGTCTGCACGCGTTTCTCAATACAAAGTACGCTGATTTTGGACGTGCATCCTCTGTAGTCCGGACTTTGTGCATTCGACTCGGGAGTGTGATGTCCGCGACGACGCGAATCCGGTAATACTGCAAACTTCAGCGTACTTGATAACTTCAGTCAGCTCGCCTTAGCTACTGCAATTTCCCTCTCTGTATATTTTACAATAAAACAAAATAGAATATAAAATACAACTGCCTCCTTTCGTTTTCATTTAAACATAATAACAACTGCAGAAATGTACTTAGGGATATGTATATATACAGCCATTACAATGAAACGAAATATTATATAAATTTGCCTTTTTTTATTTTCATTTTAACATATAGATAAATTGAATACAGACCAAAGATAACCTGTTAGATTTACCCAAAATGAATTATATTTTATGTTTAACCACTAAAGAGAAATCAAAGCCAGCAGCACATGAGGGGCATTCTGAGGGGGATTATTTTACTCGGAACTTTATTTAGTTCCTGGTTCCTGCGGTGGAAACACACCAAGTACCAGGCCAAAGTCCCTAGTTCCTGGGTAAAGTTCCTGCGGTGGAAACGCGGCATAAGTGGTTAAAGCTGCAGTAGGTAACTTTTGTAAATATATATCTTTTACATATTTGTTAAACCTGTCATTATGTCCTGACAATAGAATATGAGACAGATAATCTGTGAAAAAATCAAGCTCCTCCGGCTCCTCCCAGTGGTCCTATTGCCATTTGCAGTTATGGACCGCTCCCGGTAAGAAATCAACCAATCAGAGCTTCGGTCCGTAACTTTGTTTGTGTTCAAAATGTAGAAAAATGTATATAATAAGCGAGTACACCATGAATCCATTTTCCAATCCGTGTTTTTGGCTTGTCCTGAATCACTAGGGTGCACCTATAATAAGTGTTTATATGCGGACTATTTTAGATTGCTTCGTGGGTACCGCGGCGGAGTAACCCAGTACCTTTGTGATTCTTCATAGACATAAACAGAGAGAAGTAGTTCCGGCTATGATGTTCTTCCGCAAGACGCAAGCAGTTCTGTTTATTAACCGCTAGAGCGTCAAAAGTTCCCTACCGCAGCTTTAAGAATCAAAGAGTTCCACAATTTTACAGTTCTGTGCATGGCATTGTTTACATTTTAAGAGCCTCACTACAACTGTCATTTATATATATATATATATATATATATATATATATATCTTATAAATAAAAATTAATCAATAATTTATTGAATATTAAATTAACTTAAATAAATGTTATTTTATTAATTTATTCATTTTTTGTGGTTATTTATTATAGCTACAAATAACAAATGATGACAATAATAATAATAATAAAATTATATTTCTCACACACACAAACCTGACTAAAATAGATGGATAAATGAATAGGATAAATGTATTGTGCATGTCCTAATGTCACACATTTAACCTTTTCTGTCTCTGCAGATCCTCATCAAAAGTCATTCAGTCGTCTGGTTTTAAAACATGCAAGATGATGCTAGTGGTAATTTGTGCCTAAGTGCTATCCTGTTTGCTCTAAAGACACATCTAAACATCAGTGTGAGTTAATTACATCCTCACCAACCCCCTGATGCAGCCTCTGGGGATGGACGAGCACCGATTCCCAACAAATCGAGGCCAATTTTCCTCATTCCACACCTGAATTGGGTTGAATAGTTAAACATACGGCCGCTTAAGAGACCTGATGTCGCTACAGCTCGAATTAAACACACTGTCTCACTTATTCAAACTCTGGTTGTGTTTAAAATGCATGTAAAATGACCAGTGATTCAAGTAATGATGCATTCAAGGAAAGAAAAAATTACTTGTGAACTAACAAAATAACATTTACCTGCATGAATACATTTTGCAGAAACTTTCATTCAAAGTGACTTCAGGCCCATTCGCACCAAAAATGATAACTATAAAGTCTTAAAAATCATTCACAAGTATAATGATAACAATATAGAAGACCGATATTGTTGGAATAAGTTTCAGAAAGATTCTTTCCATTTGAAATTTGATAAAAGCACCGACAACCAATTAGAATCCGCCTGGCTTTAAAGAGCACAAACATTTAAAGTGGCAGACAACAAAACAGTAGCTAACTTATAATAAACCGAGGCGACAGAGCATTAGTATCCATTGGTGTGGATGATAATATTGTTGTTATAGTTGCATTTATATTTCTTGGTGTGAACAGGCTCAAATGTTACAGCAGAACATGCTTTAGAACCACTTTGGACTGTTGATGCTTGCTATTGTTTATTAGCATCAGTTCAAATATGTGCAAAATGGGTCAATCAGAGGACTAGTTTATTTCCAAAGCAGTGAAATGGAGAACGGCTGTGACAGAGTGGCGTGTCTGGGTAAAAAGTCCTGGTCGTATGTCAGCGCACGCTCGGATTGCATCGGCGCGTGTTCCCGAGGAGACTGATCAATACGAGGCGCTCGGATCACCCGCGGAGGCTTTCAGACTGCGGCCTCTCTGTCCTGCTGAAGGTCACCACTGAATCTGCATGTGCTGAAAACAGCAGCCATCTCTTTTAACCTCTTCCACCTTTCACAAGCGGCTCTCACAGACCTCGCATGTCTCAGGGGGGCTTGAAATGTACTGTTATTCAAACCATGGCTTTTCGCTGAGCTAATCTTGTGTTCCACTCAAACTGCTCACACATGGCTGTCAGGTTATAAAGCATAAAGCTTTAGCTTTACCGGCAAACCGGCTCCGGGCAATCTGATTGGCAGGATTGAAAACTCCCAGAGTGCTTTTCACTGGACACAATAGGTATTCTGTTCTAAAAAAAAAAGCTACTGTGTTTGAGTTTCCACGGAATGTCAATGGTTTAAAACGCTCTCGGGTCAACAAGTGCGAGAGCGGATGGAGAGGATTTAGTTTGGCCTCCTAGCACTGTTGCATGATGTTTTCAGCTTTAATCTTTAAAAGGTTAGTTAGATTTTGATATATATATATATATATATATATATATATATATATATATATATATATATATATATATATATATATATATATATATATATATATATATCAAAATCTAACTAACCTTTTAGCCAGGCTACACAATCATGGGAAGACTACTGACAGTTGTCCACAAGACAATCATTGATACCCTTCACAAGGAAGGTAACCCACAAACATTAATTGCCAAGGAAGCTTGCTGTTCACAGAGTGCTGTATCCAAGCATGTTAACAGACAGTTGAGTGGAAGGAAAAAGTGTGGAAGAAAAAGATGCACAACCAACCAAGAGATCCACAGCCTTATGAGGATTGTCAAGCAAAGTCAATTCAAGAATTTGAGTGAACTTCACAAGGAATGGACTAAGGCTGGGGTCAAGGCATAAAGACATGTATAGGGATTTGGCTACAGTTGTCATATTCCTCTTGTTAAGCCACTCCTGAACCACAGACAACGTCAGAGGCGTCTCACCTGGGCTAAGGAGAAGAAGAACTGGACTATTGCCCAGTGGTCCAAAGTCCTCTTTTCAGATGAGAGCAAGTTTTGTATTTCATTTGGAAACCAATGTCCTAGAGTCTGGAGGAAGGGTGGAGAAGCTCATAGCCCAAGTTGTTTGAAGTCCAGTGATAAGTTTCCACAGTCTGTGATTTGGGGTGCAATGTCATCTGCTGGTATTGGTCCATTGTATTTTTTGTAAACCAAAGTCACCGCACCCGTTTACCAAGAAAATTTGGAGCACTTCATGCTTCCTTCTACTGACCAGCTTTTTGAAGATTTGGCACCTGCCCACACTGCCAAAATCACCAAAAGTTGGTTAAATGACCATGGTGTTGGTGTGCTTGACTGGTCAGCAAACTCACCAGACCTGAACCCCAGAGAGAATCTATGGTCTATTGTCAAAAGAAAATGTGAAACAAGAGACCAAACAATGCAGATGAGCTGAAGGCCACTGTCAAAGAAACCTGGACTTCCAGACCACCTCAGCAGTGCCACAAACTGATCACCTCCATGCCGCGCTGAACTGAGGCAGTAATTAAAGCAAAAGGAGCCTCTACCAAGTATTGAGTACATGTGTAAATTAACATACTTTCCAGAAGGTCAATAATTCTCTAACTTTTTTATTATTATTATTGGTTTTATGAAGTATTCTAATTTGTTGACATAGTGAATTGGTGGGTTTTTGTTAAAAGTGAGCAAAAATCATCACAATTAAAATAACCAAAGACTTAAAACTACTTCAGTCTGTGTGCACTGAATTTATTTAATACACAAGTTTAATAATTTAAGTCGAATTACTGAAAGTTTTCCATGACATTCTAATTTATTGAGATGTACCTGTATGTTTGGGTCATTTTGAGCCAGAGAGGATTTTCTTTTTATCTGAAAATGATCACACGCTATGACAGCTCACATTGTAAAACATATTTGATATTTTTTTTTACGTTTTAGGATTATTTTCCCACCTTTTTATGTTTCCAGTCAAGAAAATAAATAAAAAAATATTTAAAATAAAATTGCCATTACATATTCTTGGATTCAATGTTTTTATCAACTTGTTTTCCATCACTTAGCAAAGGTTTTATATTCCTTTTTGGAACTGATTTATCGTAGGCCTCATCGATCTGAGCTTATTTAACTCATTTTTGGAATGAAAATTTTCCACAAATAATGATTTATTCATTCCAAAACCAAGGTGCATAAGCTCAGATCAATGAAGCCTACGATTAAAGTTGACAAAAAGATCTTTGACCATAATGCTTAGAGGAACACAAACTCAGACACATCAAGCCTCATTCATGAAACATGAAGAGCATCATTTGTAAAACCTTGCATGAACTGTTTGCTTTGCTCATGATTTCATGTAAGGCTCATGACCAGTAAGGCCCTCCCTACACTTACTCCTGATCCTACAGGGTAAACACCCATGAGGCACTTTATTTTCCACTTTTAGCATATGTGCTTAATTTTTATTGAAAATTCATACCATTCCGATGTGATATGTGATGTGAAAAGGGAGGAGAACAAGTTTGGCTTCAGGTGGATTCAAACTTGTGTCAATATCTTATAAATTTACTGCTACATGTGTGTGTGTGTGTGTGTGTTTGTGTGTGTGTGTATGTATATATATACATATATAGGTCTGATGTGTATGTATTTTTTTGTTTTTTATTTTTTTTTACACACATTCCATCACAATTTTGTCTCTTAGTTATAAAATATAGTTGTACACATATAGCATCACATATTCATGGCACCAGCACTCATTATGTCTAAACTTTCATTTAGATTTTATTTTTTTATTTTTTTGCAAAGTCATGTTCTTTCTGCCTTATTCCCTGACTGCTGAATTTCTCTCAAGGACTTTTCTCGATTCTGATGTTTTCTCCCACAGGCTGATCATTCCCTGGCCATTTCAGCAGGTGTCTAAGACAGCACAGCGGCATCAATATTTAAACAAAGAGAGACAACACGCTGAGACACAGCAGGGGTTTCTGGGTAGCTGAGAGTTGGACTCAACACACAGGGAAGATGCGATCGGACAAGACTGCAGCTGCTTGCCCAATCACATTCCTGATTATGTCATCAGCACCAGATAATTAGACAGTATTATAATCAAACTCCTCATATGTCATGTCACTGTGATGCAGAGAAAATAGTTAAAAGAATTACAGGCTTGTTGTTGAATTGACAGATATGTTTGTGTTTAAGATAGCTTAGATTTTGGCCAGTAGCCAAAAAAGGAAAGTAAGCTGCTTAAAGTGGGTGAATCTCATTAAAGAAAATTACAGGTCATATCTCACTCGAGAATTATAATATATATATATATATATATATATTGGCCAAATAAAAAACATGTTTCTAGGAGCTGTAAGAGTTAAGATTTTGATTATTTTTAAGACAATTAAGCACCCAAATAAAATCTTTTTTAGACACAATATGTATGTTTATTTAATATTAAAATTAACATAAAATGCCATATAACAATTATACAATAATATCAAACACTTTATATTATACATTACTTTATAATTAAAATAATAGGGAATTTATCACATAAGGGGGGGGGGGGTAAAAATAATGGTGCCTTTTCTTTTCTTATGTAGGCATTAATACATATTCTTTTTTATACATTTTCATTTGAATAAATATATAACTTTTAATTACTTTTAATAAGACTTTCACCCAAATAAGCTTTGAAAAATGTAATTATGTAACACAATAGTACTGGGGCTCTTTGTTGGCACAAATGAGTCATAAGTTACATGAGCATGAATTACAACCCATGATCCATTTGAGCTAATCCATTTTTTACCCAGTATGAGGTAATTAAAATTCTTTAGTCCTCACTTTGTCATCAGTCTCAAGTATAACTATAGATCATGAGGTCAAACCACAACCAAGCCATAGTGCACTACTTACAAAAACTCTAGTGTCCTTGTAATCGATTCATAATGAATCAGCCAGAGAGGCGTGAGGGCAGATCTTGTCCCTCATTGACCGAGGCCTCATCTCCAGTCATACAGACGTTCTCCTCAGAGAAACCGCATTTCATGCGCCTGTGCTCTTCAAACACACAAAACACATCAAGAGCCTTCCAGCTCGGAGTGGTTTCACTACACTTCTGAGCCTCTGGGTAAACACACTCATAATATATTTAACTGTATTTTGGTGGAAATTACCACCCTCTACACACAGCCTAAATGAAGCCGAGCGGATTTAAAGGGTGGAAATGTTAAAACAAATGTTCTGGAACATTCTGTACCCTCACAGCTCACACTGTAGTATGAAACTTCACTGGCATCTCCCTGTGAGACAGTGAGCAGCAGGGATATTTTATTTTATTTTTATTTTTTATGGGGCAAGTATTGATCGAGAACAAGACCGATCTAAAATGGGAGTTTAACCCCAAAACCCTCTGAGAAATGTTCAATATCAGTTCAGGGAAATATATGAATAGTCAGGGCCTCTAAATGTAAAAATCAACACAATAAATGCAATAAATGACTGACTCATACTTATCAGAGACTTTAAAGTCTGGTAGTGTGTGATCCTTAGTCGTGCAGTGTACGATAGCCAGTTTTTCTCTGTATCCATTTACATAAGTGTAAGATAGCGTTTTAAAATCTGTTCAGATTTCCAGCCTTAAGTCCAATGGACTTCTTTAATGGTGTTTTCTTTGGGCTCATCAT
Source organism: Carassius auratus (assembly GCF_003368295.1). NCBI lineage: Eukaryota > Metazoa > Chordata > Actinopteri > Cypriniformes > Cyprinidae > Carassius > Carassius auratus. The sequence goes on along the minus strand of NW_020527294.1, from coordinate 3,451 downwards.
CAGCCCTTGGTCACTTTTGCTTTGGTTTCCAGTGAAGAAAGAAAGTTCCATTGAAATGCCATGAGTAAATAACAACAGATTGTAAATTTGTTGGTATGCCAATCACGAGTGTCAACTGGCTGTACAGAATGTAATTCGTTTCTTCACAAATCCAATAAACCTCATTGTGAGCGCAATTCTTATCATACTGCCTGAGCTTGACTCATATTTGCAGCATGGATCAGTTCGATAAGAGAAGAGCAATGTGCCATCTTTATACTCTCAACAGCTCTGCACATGAACGACTTTGCCTTGCCGGGTGACTGGCTAAAATGGCTATAAAGTCACTGTTATGTAATATTTACTATGAAAATTCAACATTTCCTTTGCCGAAATTAAATGAATAAGCAATAGCATATTTTTTTTACCTTCAAAACCAAAGAAACCTTTCTCTATTTTTGACACTGACAAACCTGAGTAATATAAATCTGTTTTATTGACAAACTGCGCCATGAAGACCTAGTTCCTTCTACTACGATGGTTTCCTGTTGACCTTTATCTCAGCACAAGACTAATGAAATTCAGAATCAATCCCTCCTAGACGCAGATGAGTCCTAGATTTGATACAGTATGCAATTAACTATTAATATTCCATCTTAACCCAGAACCCAGAACTTATTTTGTGATCAAGACCACAAAAGCTTTCATTACGTTCTAGTTTATGTACTGTATGTTATAAATGAAATGTGTTACAAGGTCTCGTTCATTTCTGGTTTCTTCATTCAGCCTTATTCACTAAAAATGACAAATCACTCCAATTTTTACACACAGTCTGTGTTCTTCAAACAGTTTTTGGTGTATAAGACGTAAAGTGTCTCTAAAACATTATGTGTTTATCTGAATTTCTTTCCACTTTTATCTTAATAAATTGATTTGAAATGCTAATAGAAAAAAATACAGCCTTTTCATATTTTGGATGGCTATATCCTCATAATTTCAGATTTTGTGAAAGTAATTGTGAGTTAATGGGCAAATTTTTGGGGCAAACACAATCACCCAAAATGACTAACAGTACAGGTTCGGTTCTCTTTCTTGAGTGGTGATATGAATCAACCCTGTTAATGGTTATCCATACGCCACATTTAGCACTGTAAATTTGCCTAAGTATCTTATGCACTTTCACATGCACTAAGGTAGAATAGCTTCTTAAGGGGTCTGTTCACCCAAAAATTCCCAACAAAAATGGACCCCATTGGAGGTTAATGATTACAGAATTTTAAATATTAGGTCAACTATCCTTCTTATATAAAAACTGCACATTTTTGCATAGTACACACTTTGGTTACCAGCCCTGGGATGGTTGAACCAGACTACTTCACTTCTATACAACCACTACATCACGCACTATGCATTAACCAAAAGCTAGCATTTCCAAACACATCTCTTGGGCTTACCTCTGGACATTCATTTCTTGAGGTTGGTCTGGTGGCTTTATCATAGGCCACTTTGGCAGAAATCCCCAGGATGATAATGAGGGTGATGACCCCAACAGGTGATGTAGACGGTGGTGTTTGGTCTGGTCCAGCGCTGGGTCGTACGTGTCCCCTGTGGGTGCGGGTGAGGGTGGTTGGGTTTTGATCCAGTCGGGGGTGTTGTAGTTGGTACAGACTCTCTGATCCACTCGTTTGGCTTTCACGGGACAGCAGAAGCGCAGGAAGCAGCTCCCGCAGCAGTACGGTGATCGGTGTTGTTGCAGGAGAACTCTTTATCGAACTGACCGCTCACATCGTAGTAGCCGAGACAGGTGTCATGATCACCGATAATGGGCGCCTGGACTTGTGTGATCCGTCGGGGTGCAACTGTTGGAGCAACGGTGCTGTTGACCTCCTTTACTTTGGGGGGGTCTCTTTGGAGAGGGTTTGCTCCGCTTGGCCGTGGATGCCGCTCAAGAACGCACAGTGGGTCTAGATAGACCAAAGAAGCAGGAGGTGTCGTATCCCCATGGCTTCAAGTGGTGATATGCGTTTTTTCCTCTATTTATAATTTCTTCAAACCAGCACTGACCCGCTGTCATGCACTCTGTGGGTCCTCCATTCTCCATCGCCGCATAGCATCATTTCAACAGTCTTACTCCCTAAGATTCTCATTCTTTAAGGCATAAGTGCTTATAGAGTGAGACAATAATTATGCAATGCCCATTTCGTTGAGTGGAAGGAATGAAAAAGTTTTCAAACTTGAAATCTACTTATTCAAGACTGACTACATTATGTTTATCTGAAAAACAAACAAAAAAATGAGAGGGAAAGCAATGAAACTCTTCTCAGTTAAGGTCCGAAAAAGCTACAGTCTATATGATTTCAGCACCATGGACAGCACACATCTCCTAGTTTGTTTGTTCCAGCAAAAATCATTATACGTTGTTAACAGAAACAAAATGTATACTAAGTTAACACAAATACTGTCAACACTGCTTTAAAAAACGCTATGAATACCGTATCTATCGCTGTGAATCTGTTGTGTAACAGCATCATATACTGCATAAAATATAGAGATATGAAAATAAATCTCTTTACATGTCATCAGTTTACACATTCATTTCAAGAATTAACAAATAAATCAAAATTGAAATTAAATTAATTAATCAAATTAATGAAACATACTACAGTACTGACGTTAAATAAAACAAATAAATTGATATGTAAAAGCGGGGATTTCCGTCAAGTAAACCTAAACGTGTTTTCATGTGGTAACGTATAAGTTAATAGGTTTTAAACATATGATTTACCATAAACTAATCAGGGACTACGTTGGATGACACCAGCAAAAGTCATTTTTAAAAGCCATGCTTTTACACCTAACGTTATCCCTTAGGTAATGTCTGCACATTTTCACTTTTACAGTGTAGTAAAGCGAATAAATACTCACATATTAAATTACAATCTACTCATGTTATCTCTGACATCCGACATTCATTCAAGAGAAGATAAAAAGTGGCTTTAACAATGCAAAAAAAGGACAGAACTTACGAGTCCAGTGCGCTCAACTCCGGGATGTCCGTCACTGCGTCTCCGAGACGAACAGAGCTGAAAGAGAGATGCTGCTCCGCTGTGACCCGCCTCCATCGATCCCGCTCTCTCTCTCTCTCTCTCTCTCTCTCTCTCTCTCTCTCTTTCTCTCGAACGTTGTTCTTCTACAAGTCAGGTAATTACAAACCCGTCTCCGGTAAACGCACGCATACCTGCAGGCTTGAGCAACCTACACGACCTCTCCTACAACTGCATTAGTGCATTAGACAGCCTTTGAACACACGAGACAAGTTCCTTGATCAACATTCCTGTCAGGAAAACACAGAATCGTACTTTTAGTGCAATCTAGTGTTTAAAAGCAGCAAATTATCATCATTTACTAAGAATGTATTGTTCGGCTGCGAATTCCCTCTATTTTTAGTCTATACTTTTACAAATATGATCAA